>NC_133286.1:1453204-1532864 GCF_005239225.2 Populus alba | reverse complement strand
CATTTGTCTTCCCCTTCACGTCTATGAACATGTTAAAAATGTTCTCAAACATGTTCTTTTCTATGTGCATGACATCAAGGTTATGGCAGAGGAGATTGGTCTTCTAATAACGAAGCTCCTAGAAAATACTTTGCTTTACCCAGTTGTGGGTCAAACCAAAACCAGGAAACTTCTACTTACCAAATTGGGAATAAACACAATGTCATCGTACTCTGACACCATGTCATGCAATTCTTCACCAGAAAGATGCAGGGGTGCAACATCCTTTTCAACTCAGCTAACAAAGAAATCCTTTATGTTCTTTCTTTACATGTGATTCGTTGGCAAGAAACACTGGTGGTTGTAAAAAAAAGGCGTTTTACCTCTGTTTGTTAGCTTGAATGCCTTGTTGTTTTCCATGCAATGCAGGCATGCTAGTTTTCCATGCATGCTCCAATCAAAAATATGGTCAAGACAACATCTATATTCCAACTTGGATTGTTAGGACCGGGTATGCACCATAGATAAAAACATGAACTTTAGCCTCATCCACATCCTCGGTGGCAAGTTGTAAAACCATGAGTATAACCGGACCAACATAATAAGGAGCAACAAATGACTGAATGGGTTTGAATCCATTTGTTACACAACCCAAGATGCACGTACCTTGATCTAGCTTAAAAATAAGGATGCACACTGCTAAAGTGTTTCCATGCTTCACCATTAAAAGGATGCACCATCACTCCATCCACTGTATCATATGATTGGTGTCATGTCATGTTCTCAACAATCTTTGATGACATGAATAACCTCTGTTGTCTAGGTGTGATTAGAAAGTATCTAAGTTTTTGATATGCCATAAGAGTCTTTCCCATGACAGTTATGGGTTTGTAACTAGAATGCTCTTATGTCGTGTACTGGTCAGCTCAGCATTTTAAAAGTAGTACAGCATGCAAAAGTTTGTACAAATATCAATTTTCTGGTATCCTAAACTGAAGGGTTTCATTATGGACTTAGCAGCATAGAAGTTCTCTTTCAACCTATTCCCTTAAAGTAAAATGCTTCTCGCCCATTCGATAATTCTGTCATAACCAACCTCACTCAACCTATAATCCAACTTGACGTGAACACATGTGCAACAACCGATAATTACAATGATTTGTGCAGTCATCCCATAATGGTTCATCCGAATCTTTCAACAGATCAAAAAACTTGGTCGCATCTGCATTAGGTTCTTCTTCTATGATTGAACATTGACTGGCATTACATTGATTCATTCTCATTGCATCCATAACCATATTCTTGAAAGGATTATTTTTGTCATTTACAACTCCATGCATATTGCTAATACTAAAAGTTAACCCAACCATCCTTTCTACCCTACTCTCGTTACGAACAAATAGTTCTCTATGTGCATGTTACAACACAGGTAATCCTCCATGAACCATTTATGTAGAAGATGCATCGTTACAGCATTTGGATGCAGAAAGTTTTAATTTTTACACCTACTATATAGACACCTAATATTGTCTCCACTAAAATTTATCGGAATAGATGTTGCAAAATTAATAAAACTCTAAACACCATTACAATAATCCATCCTCCGCAATCTTTGGGGTGAATCTCGATACATCCATGACTTCTGTAACAGACCCGGCTATATGACTTGATCAATGTTAAAAGATCCCAACATATGCTTTTAATTTAAGGGTACTATTTATTATTATTATTATTAAATCTACCAAAAATTTGGTAGAGTTTCATTTGTATTTAGGACATCTCAAGTTATCGACTACTATCAATTTACTCAATCAACCCATCAATCCAAAGGTCCTATAATTCCGGATCTTATATCAATCATCATAGTTCAACACCTCATACAACCCACACACAATACACACACACACACACACACACACACACACACACACACACACACACACACATATATATATGTGTGTGTGTGTGTGTGTGTGTGTGTGTGTATCCTACGAGTAAGTTCAATATGAACATGGCCCACATATCATATCATAAAATTTAAAAGAAAAGGGAATACTAACATGCAAAGAAAGCATTTACAACATAATAAATGTTCTTAAACATTTCAAAAGGGTTAATTACAAGATAACTAAAGTACTACATGCTAAGTTGAACTTTAATAAATACAGCAAGGTTTACACAAAAGCAGACTCCATAAATACGTTAATTCCCTTTTGTTTAAGTTAAATATTTACATAAGCTTGACAAACTAGAGTCCTAAACTAATGATCTCCCTGGATATTTGATGGACCTATTACATAAATAAACGTACCATTATAGTAGTCGGTCGATAACTTACTCGTAGGATATATATATGACATGAGTGTATATATATTTCTTTTATGTTGATAAAAGAAATATATATACACTCATGTAATGTATACGAATGACGTATTAATTTTCTATCGGATCCATAATAATTCTAACAGACAACTTATACTTTGCTTGTAAATCTTTTAAACCCAATTAGCACTCATTTACATATTCTTAATTTGAATACTCTTATTCACTTGTATGAATCGGGTGACCTTTCAAAATCCAACATGGACATTTTTAGGTAATTATATTTATCAATTTCCCCAGGTCATTCAAACATGGATACTCCTTACAAATCGAGTCTTTTCAATCGTTCCCAGGCATCCCAACGTGGATATCATTAGCCCGAACTATCCTATCATGGATGCCATTAGCCAAAGCTAATCTTGTAGTTCATTTCCCGGCAATCCTATTATGGATGTCATTAGCCGAAGCTAATCTTGTACTTCATTTCCCAGCAATCCTATCATAAATGTCATTAGCCAAGGCTAATCTTATAATTCATTTCCTGGCAATCCTATCACGAATGCCATTAGCCGAAGCTAATCTTGTAAATATGTTAAACTTTATTTACATTGTACATGATATTTATTGTAATTGCATTCACCAAAAGAATTTTAAATTGTATAAGTGCAAATAGGAGGGAAAATCACGCACCCACTCCGCTTGTCTCGTGACCTCCCCTAACAGAAGATCCAATCCTAGTTGTTCCTTCTGAATCACAAGGAAGTTTTTGGTTATGATTCCTTCAAGTTGATATTATAAAGAATCCATATTCATTCATTACTCATATGTTACTTTCTATGCATGCTCATTTCCTCATATTAACATACATACATATATTATGTATATTTTCAGAGTTAGTATCTTAATGTACAAGTGTTCATATGACTCAATTCTTTTATATTCTTACATGTAGTATTCACATGAAAGTCTATTGTTACTGTCTAACTTTGAACTGTTACTGTCCAACCGTTATTGTCTAGATATTGAACTGTTATTGTCCAACCGTTATAGTCTAGACATTGAACTGTTAATGTCCAACTGTTACTGTCTAGACATTGAACTGTTACTATCCAACTGTTATTGTCCAACCGTTATTATTTAGACATTAAACTGTTATTGTTCAACCATTATTGTTCAGACATTGAACTGTTGCTATCCAATTGTTACTGTCTGAACACTCATCAGATTTTTAACTATATCTAAAGTTCTAGAACTCCATTTTAAGTGAGATTGATCTTGTTGGAAAGCTAAGACATGAGGCTACAAGTTCTCTAAGGAAGGAGAACCCAATTCGGCCTCCAAGATAATCAAAATTGCTCACCAACTAATCAGTCCTACTGCCCTAGAGAATTAGTCACAACTCAGTCTCGGTTGGTAACCCATAACTGGAGTTCTGCATCTCTAAATTGAGCAAGACCAGTTTCCTTGGTTAGTTAACAACCAAATCTACAATTTCTATGAAGGAACCCGATCCTAATTCCCTCATCCTCTTACCTAAAATCTCACCAAAAGTCAGGAGACAAGTCTGTTCAGATTCATCACCCCCTTCCCTTTACACAATACTTTTATAAACTACATATCACACATGAATTAACTTAATTTTAACAACAAATACTTTTTCCCCAATTCATGTCTCAGAACCCTAACCTATAATTCAATCTCAAGGCATCAATTTATTATAAAATTTGAAATGAATTTTTAAGATCATGTTTAGAACACCTTACTTGGTACGAATTAAGATTTTGATCTTCAACCAATTGAAGATTTTCAACTCCCTCCTTTCTTTTTTTCTTTTCCAATTTTCTTGTTAATCACTTGCTCACAAGTGTTTATCTCATCTATAAACCCTTAATCTTGGATGGGTTCTTGAAATTTTAGTGTTTCTCTCTTGATTTTGCAAGAATGGATACAAGACTGCCTATTTTCTTTCCATCTAGTTCCTGCAGATTTCTGGTGAGGAGAGAGTATTTATATTCTATAATTTCTTTTATTTGCATTTAGGCCCCATTTTCCTTAAGTATATTATTCTCTTCAATTAAATCCAACCCTCAACATTATCAGGTTTATTATAATGTCTCGAATTATTTCACCTGGAAATTTATGTTCAAAAATTTCTGAATTCCTGTTTTTATTTGACCATATGCATGAATTTCTTCACTTTTATTTCTCATGTAGTTAGTTTGCAATTTAAGCAACCTTTATTTATTTTTATTTTTTTTCCCGGGGTTTACAACTTCTATCGAACCTCTATAAAATAATGATAATATGTATTAATTAACTACGTTAAATTAATAAATTTTCAAAAATATTGGTTTAGCTCAAGATTATCCAACTTACTTTCAAACTCCTCTTAAATATTCATTATCAATAATCTACGTCCATACAAATTTATACACATTAATTTAGAGAAATTACAACTCGGTAATAAAATTGACAAAACTTAAAACGGACCCGTCAAACAAGCTATTATTTATTTCATCACAACACACCTAAGTCGGTAATTTCAACATAAAATTTCAATAATTTATAAACAAATATAATTTTACAAAATCTAAAACAAACCATAACAAGTACAAAATTATAAATCCATATTACAAGTTTATTTGAGAAAAAAACAATAAACAAGTAAACACCCAAACAAAATACATATACTAAAAACACATTCAATAATAATAAAATTGACATTTTAATGTTAAAATTAAAAAAGATAGATTTACTTACTAAAAATAAAAAATCCACAATAAATCAGAACTCGAATATTGTAACTATAAAAATTAAAGAAGGATGATTTGTGTTGAGATGAGGAGGATGTTTTTTTTTTAAGGGGGGTGGTTGTTTGTAGTGGGGGTGAGTGCAGGGAAGGGGGAAGAAGGAGAAATAGGGGAGGGGAGGGTCGATGGCTAGGTTATATATTAACTATTACTGATCAAATTACTGACATAATATTTTTGTCTGTAAATCCGTTGGCCATTCTGTCAGTGAAGTAGACACATCACTGTATGAACATCCTGATTTGAATTTCTCTATAATTCCATCGGTAATATTGTTCACAAAAACTTCCACATCATCGCACTGCTTTTTTTTTTTAATTCTTTATATTCTGTCTGGGATTCTCTCGGTATATACCAACGGAATGTTTATGTTGGTATATACAGATGGTTTTAGCGAGGGAAGTAATTTGGTTGGTAAATATCACCGTAAAATACCGACAAAAACAGTTTGTCAGCAATTCTGTTGGCTTCGTTGAATTTCTAGTAGTGATGCCTCATATTCCTCGGGACTTTCAATGCATGATAGACCATTTTCTTTCTGGGGTACCCTGAAGAGGACTTAAAGATTTCAGTTGTATATATGCGATAACAGAGCAATAAAAGAAAACTCTCTCGGAATAGCACCCAATTTGTGGCAGTTTCATGTCATCAAAAGTTCACCGAAAGGCGATGCTTGCAATCGTTATGTTTCAGAAGCAATAATATTCTTGTTTATCCTTCTAGGCTAAGATGAAATATGGAGGAGGTTAAAGCACATCTCATGTTTTTTATGGGTCCCATTTATAATGAAGGATTGGGAAAGATCAAGAAAAGGTGTATACTCAAAGCATTTCCCCTTTTTCCCTTTTTCTGTAAAAGATATATATTTGCAAAGCAATGCTTCAGAGGGAGTTTTCATGGGAGATAAGATATTTTTACTAGATACACTTGCTCACATGGCTCGGATTGGGAATCATGTTTTTCCTTAAATCTTCATCGACTATCAGCTTAGTTAAAGAGATGTGAAGGAAATTTTGGTTGTAGAATTCAGAAATGATCCAATCATGGTCATGATCGCTGATATTCTTAGATATATTGTAAATTTCTACTGTTTTTTTTTTTTTCTAAGCTATTGTTTTACCTTGAACTCCGTTTATTATTTCTTAATCCGAGACGCTTCCCATGGCTCATCATTTTATCCTTGTGCTCGGGACACTTCCAAAATGAGGTGATAATTCTAAACTCGAAATTATTCAGTGAAATCACACCTTGAAGAGCTTCAAAGCATTTGAACAGAAAATTAATTATTTGTTTGCCCTAAACGGACTACTAACAGATATTTTCATGTACTAGTGAAAGATGTCTAGGCCAAGAGAGAGCATGATCACGCAAGACCATAGTAATGGCCTAAAATAACGTACGATAACAGGAGATATTATAACCGTTAAATCAGATTTAAATTTTTATAGAAGATTCTACAAACTGTTTTTCCATTAAAAACCACTCAATAGTTATCAGAGCATTGGATCTCCATAAAGTAGGCTCATTAGTTATTATTTAGGATTATTTTGTTATTTTTCCTTAATTTTTTCAGATTTATTGTTTATTTTTAGATTTTATGTTATTTTCCGCTATGTTTTGGGATTCTGATTTTGTTTTCAATCTTCGTCGATTTTTCTAGTCTATAAAAGGAATTGTAAACCTCTTTAGAAAGTAAACTTTATCAAATTAATATTTTAGAAATAAGATTTTAGAATTCTTTGTGTTTTAACATTATTTCAGTTTATCTTGTCTTTCTATGCTTGCAGCTATATTGTTGTGCTTCCGCTTGCATTAATCTTTTAAAACCACTATGTCAGTTATCAAAGCATTGGATCTCCTATAAAAGGGATTGTAAACCTCTTTAGGAGGTAGACTTGATCAGATTAATATTTTAAAAACAAAAAAATATTTTAGGATTCTTCGTGTTTTCACCTTATTTCAGTCCATCTTTTGTCTTTCCATGCTTAATTGCAGCTATATTGTTGTGCTTCCGACTGCATTAATCTTTCAATATTTCATCCTAAGTAATAGGTGAATAAGGTAATAATCAGGGAAGCAGAGTGATATTTATGACAATGCATACTTGACCAGCCAAATAGAAAATTATGATACATAGATCACAGAAAGTTTATTTGAAGAAGTAAGAGGAAGCTCATGACTCGAGTTCTAGCAACCTCTCCTCGTCTACGTTTAGCAGAGGGAGAATATCTTACAGGACTGAAGGTAACACAACTGGAGAAGGTTATGCATACAAGAAAGCTAAGTGATTGATCACTAGGTCTTTAAAACGGAACTCGTTTCCCCCTTGGGTAATCGACATAAACCCTCCCCTTGTAGCGTTGAGCTGCCTCGTTGCTGTCGATAACTTCTGTTGCACGAACATAGTAATAAGTGGGATGAGCATAGGGAACCTTCATAACTGGTGGCCGGTACCGGGGCCGGCCGAAGTGCTCGTCAATGGCTGCAAAACCCTCCTGCCCAATCTTAACAAGACGATCTGCCTGACGTGCCATGTTAACTACAATTAATCAACACACTAAGACAAGTAGCTGTTTATAGGTTTTGTTGGTGTTCTTGCTTTGGCTAAGATGTAGGAGGCCAGGCCAACCTTTATATAGAAAGGAAAGGTTTGGTTGACAACACCTGTGAAATGAATAATGTTAGACAGCACTCCATTTTGTAAATAAAAGCACCCAACATTTGTGTACGATAAAACTAACCATTGCTGAGAGAACAATCAATAGCTTTTCTTCATCACAAAATGATAAAAGCATTAATATGATAAAAAAAAAAAAAAAGCATCACAAAATGATAAAAAAAAAAATTATCAAAAGTTTATTATATCATATTTAAACTTAATACACTTTTTATATAAGAAAATTTTACTAGTTATTTTGTTGTCCGATCACTATCGATGACAAAACTATCACCTAAGAATTTATTAGTATTGATTTTGGATTAGAATTGAATGTTCTAAATACTGTTAAATTTGGATGTGTTCAATACTTAATAAACTTTTTATATAAGAAAATTTATTGGATTTTTTTGTTGTCCATCGATGACAAAACCATCACCAAGAGTATATTATTGAATGTTCTAAATACTTGGTGAACTGAAAAATAAGGGACGCAAACACTGCTCATTAACAACTGTTGTCAGCCAATCATTAGAGCCACTTTTATGAATTTGTGTTGGGCATAAATGAGAATATCAGTTCATGTGATTAAAGAAAACAAAAGCTTCCCTGCTTTTGGACTAATGCTGTTTCTACCGGTCAGGAATCAAGTCAGGTCCAAAAGCAGAGGTAGCAAAAACACTAAACCTTCTCGAAAGCCAATTATGAAAGAAGATTCAGGGTATTTTATCTCGGTTTCTTTAATTTGAAAAATAATAGAAAATCCGAAATAAACATAAAATCTTGAAAAATAAAAAAAAAATTAAGAAAAAACAGCAAAATTGGCTCAAGCCGAATCTTCTCATCTTAATTTAGAGGATGGATTACCAAAGAGCTCCTCTAGAGAGATGGGCTTTGGGAATCTCAAGTAAAAATTTGAGATCTGTTTAATGGTTGGATAAAAAGCTATGGCTTTTTATTGGTTTGGCATGCTAATATATTTTCTTGAAGCTAGCTGTTCCGATCTTATTAAAACATAAAATTAAATGTTAAGTATCTACATAATTTTTTGATGATTTGACCCTCATCTAGCCATATCATATCCCTTTCTGACTACTCATAACCTTCAGTTTCTTCTAGCTATGTTGCATCATTTAGAAACTAATATTATATTCATGGATTCATTTAGATTTTTATTTCCTAAACATTATTTATTATTTAATATAAAATAAAATAAAAGGTAAAATATGTGTATGCATATTGAATTTAGATTGAATTGATATCTCTAATAAATATTGCTCGAAAGTAATATATGTGCATGCCTATAAAAAAAAAAAAAAAAAAAAGGGTCTACGCATGCAAAACTATGGACAGTTATTGTTACTAGCTACTTGGCGGCACAAATGTTCCCTTTCTAGTGCAAAGTTCCTAAAATATATAAAACAAAAATCGCGTTCAATTATTGAACAAATGATTCCTTCCGACAACTTTCATAGAATCGATGGGACTCTTTAGTTTAATGGTGAATCTGATTCCATATAACTAACTTTTCCTTTCTAATTTCTTTTGATAATCTTTTTTTCTTTTCTTTTCTTTTTTTCCCTTCTTTAACTGATCTTCATTCTTACCAAAACCTATATCTTTATTTCTTATTCTAGGTTAACCTAAGTCACATGACATAATTAATGTGAAGAACAAGTTCTTTATTTGCAAGTGCAATTCCACAATACAGAACTATTAGGAAATAAGCAGTGAACTTGGCCTACTTAATAATGCTAAATAATCACTGAAGCCACTTTATTCTAGCTTTCTTTATTTATTCTAGTTAACCTAAGGATGTGCTAGATTCTGTAGTTATCCTTAAAAGCATTCTGAACATTGTACCTCTCACTCCCAATATTATAGTACAAACAGTTAGTTATGGCTGTCCGTTTTGTACATCACAATAGGAAAATAGATTCTGATCCCGCTTACGGGGTTCATATACTCACATTTTTTAACGTTTTTATGATATTGGGACAAGTTATATCGTTTTATATGCTTCAAATTCCTCATGACTTACCTTGAGAGACCATTACTGAAATAGTTATGCTTGTGATAATGGTTGATTCTGAGCGATTAAATATGAGTTTATTATAACTAGATAAATATCTGCTCTAGACAGATTATATGGATATTTTTATTAAAATAGTTAAGATCAAACACAAAAGGATGTTAAAATTCTCAATAAACTGTTTATTATGAGTATTTGGGGTTAACTTAAATATAAAGAAATTATATATAGATTAAATTAAAAATATTATTCTACCATTAATATATAAGACTAAATAAATATTATTTAACAATTCTAACAGATATATTTATAGACTAGTGAGATAAATCTAGATCTAAGAAAAGATCTGGTCGCACCAGACTAAAATAAGAATATTCTTTTTTATATATGTAGAGAAGGCAAGGGCAGTGAGATTATGAGGAGGTAAGATCAACCCTTCTAGACTAAAATGAAATATGGTGGATGTTAAAGCACATCTCATTGCATTTAATAGTAGATAATCATATCACACACAAAGTTAGTGGAAAGAATCCTCATCATGTTTGATGCGTCCTCTTTATAATGAAGGATTGGAAAAGATCAAGAGAAGACATGTAAAGCATCAAAGGGAGGCCTACTAATCTCATTCTCATGGGAGAATAAGATCTTTTTACTAGATACACTTGCTCACAGAGCTATCAACGAGTGCTAGTTTTAACTAGAGATAATCATTGAAGTGCATGACTGGATTCGGTGAGTTAACGATATTAATTTTATTTGCAGTAATTTTTTTTTAACTTTTTTAGAAAAATCATGACGAGGTTGTTCTGTTGGTAATCCCGTTAATAATATTTAAAAATAATACATTGAACATAAGTATTTTTTTTCAAAATTTATTAAATATGTCGTTGTGAAAGCAAAACTTACATTGAAATGTCATCCCTTCATTAGGCCTCCTACTTGGGAGTAAATAAATCTCGTTGTGAAGAGACCCCCCCTCAAAATTGCAACATTACACTCAAAAAGCTTGCGTCACGAGTCGATGTTTGTGCCTCAGGTTTCTGTTTTTTGTCAGAACTTAATGACTTGTAGTCGCCAGCATCGCTTTTAGAAAAACTAGCAATAATCTTGTCCTCACGATGTGCATTAAACTTTCTATAGGCATCTACACAAATTAATAAATAAAAGAAATTAAACCATTCTTATTTTTTAAAAAAAATTGGCAACACTTCCCCTATATGGAAGACTACCTAAAATTTTTATACTTACAAATACACAACATATTTCTTCCACTAGGCCTCATATTTTTATTCAATTTCTTCTAACAATTTAGCATAATCCAATTTTGATAGACAATTTTCATTTTCTACATGATAATATTTTTAATCCTAAATTTACAAAAAAAAAAAATTCCAAATTTACATTAAAATTAATCCTACATATTTAATTGAAATTGAACAACAAAATTAAAAAGAAAAACAACTAAAATTCAACAAAATAATGCAAAACATATTATAATAACAACTAAAATTGAAATATTTCTAAGTGATAATATTTTTAATTCTAAATTTACAAAAACTTATTCTAAATGGAATAAATACAAAATAATAATTAAAATTAATCCTACACGTTTAATTAAGATTGAACAACAAAATTGAAAAACAAATAACTAATATTCAACAAAATAATGCAAAAAGTATTTTCATAACAACTATAATTCAACACATTTATTAATTCATAAAATTATCAAAAAAAAAAAACGTCCCTGCGTTTCCATATTTGTAAGCAATATGCAAAAAAAAACTCTTTTCAAAACTTAGATCTTTTATTTCCATAAACTAAAAAAGGAATAGAATTCAATTCTTAATTAGCTCAATCATGTTCTCAAAGCCCTTTTGTAAATTCTTGTAATCATATCTCAGTAAAGAATAAATCAGTCAAAAGGCAAACAGACTTATTGGAACCAAAGGTTCTCTTTCTAGTATTGTCAAGTTCATAAAATAAAAAAATAAAAATAAAAAAAAATAAAAAACCACATTCAATTGTTGAGCAATCGATTCCTTCCACCTTGTTTCCTTGCATCGATGAGACTGTTAATTTCTTGGTGAATCTGATCCCTTATATCTAACTTTTCCTTTTCAATTTCTTGACATGATATGTTTAGCGTGACATAACACAATAATTATTTATTGTAGGTTTCTTTAGATAGTTATCATACTTAATAAATAATTAATAGGGTATAGATATTATCAAACCTAACTCAAATCTAACCTAAAGTGTGTGTATAGAAAAATTATATTCTTTTAATCCAATATAATATACACATAATCTAATATATATATATATATATATATATATATATATATATAAAGAGATTATATTAAGCTGATCATCTAGTGAAAAAGTTACACAGCGAAGGAAATAAAAATAAAGTAACATGTTGAGAATTATATTCGCCTATACTAGTGTAGTTCAGCATATTGTTCAAAGAATGGATCTAAGCAGCTACTTTATGAAAGAATAGACAAAGAAAATATTATTAATCCGTGTAGATTTTATCAAAGATGAATTTGTTCCTTACTTGCCAAACAAGCCAGGCCATCTCATAGAATAATCCTTGCCACACCCTTTGTTGAGATTTAACGTAAACTAAACCTTGCTGATGGTGAAATAGATTGTCCAAGGATTGAGGAATACATCATGGTAGACCCCACCAATTTGCTGTTCTATTCTAGAAATTCCAAGAAACGAAACGTTAAAAGAGTATATGAGATGTTGTTTCTGAACCAAAATTACAAAAGGGACATGGGTCTTCATGTGGTGGAATAATTTTTCTTTGAGCTAAGAAGCAAATACATAACATCTTGTGCAAAAAAGGGAAATATGATAACAAAAAAGGGAACATGCTCCCATAAAAGACTAGCCATGCAAGGCCCAAAACAAGGGAGGAGCAACGATTAAGAAAGAAATCTAACAAGGTTTTGCAGGTGTCAAAACTAACCCAACCAGCATCACAAGCCAAAGAAAAGCATAGGAAAGCCAAAATACACAAGAAGAAGTTGCAATTAGGCAAAGAAGCATCCCAAAGCAAGGAATAATGGATATGCAAAGAGTCAGTTTAATTCTTCTTTAACCTTGTCTTGAACATCTATTTTTCACTGATGGAATTTTATCCTTTTGGAAGCGGTGTTAATTTTTTAGTATTGTTTTTCTTAATGAAATCAATTTCATCAGTCAAGGCCTTTTGCCACTTTATTTTCTTAATGACATCTTCACAAGTCATGGGATCATAATATGAGAATAGAGCAAAATAAGTAGATTATCAGATTGTTTAATTCCAATTACCTATAAAAACTTATCAATGTAGGCCATTTTCTAACATGTTGTGATCGTTGATCATTATTTGTTGATATTTTAAGTGAGCTTTGATCTACTAGTTATGGTGCATCTTTCATAGGCTTCTCCTTTTTCTTATTATTAAGTTTTTTCTTTATAAAACAACTTGTTCCAACTCTTTTTCTACTTTTTCTTTAAGAGAAGAAATACTTGAAGCTCTCTTCTTTTCTCTAGCTCAAAGGTTGTCTATTATCCCTTAAATAGCTTTTTATCTCTTCGCACCTTTTATCAAAACTATTCTCCAATTCTCTCTTTTGCATATCCATTCTCAACAAGAAGTCTGCTTGTTTCTTTTGAATCTTTTTGAACCATTCAGAGTGTTCTTACTCCATGTTATTCATGAGACCTTCACATTCATGATTAAGTGACTCAACATCATGCTTATATTGATCTCGTATTACTTTCTTCACTAGTTTAAGGTTATCATGCTCATCTTTAAGCAATCTAGAAACAACTTATCTCTCTTCAGCTACATGTTCGACTCTTTTTCTTAGCTCTTATTTTTCTTTATTAATCAACTCCTACTTAGTTTCAGAATTTCCCTTCTGATTTTTCTTGTTCATATAACTTGCCCTCAATAAAGAACCTTCTTCTTCCTTTTCTGTAAAAATAGATCTTGCACCACCATTCCTATTCAAATTAGTTTTACATTCTAGTTTATATTGTTCATACTTGTGACACCTAGAGCATTCAACCTTAGATTTTTCTAAGGGTTTTGGCTTATAAAATTTTGAATGATTGTAGTCATATTATTTTCCTCTTTTTTGAGAATTAAAAGATTGATTATCTTTAAATTTCTGATGTGGTGAAAATTTATCATTAATGTTTGTTTGTGCTCCTTCATCCTCCTTGTCCACCTCTTTATGAGATAGAAAAACGATTATTAGAATATAAAACTCGTAAAACTTGCTTCTTATTATCTTGTTGATTCAACTTTTGCTCATGAATTAGTAAGGAACTTTGCAATTCATCAATGAAAAGTTCATCAATATCCTCATCTTTCTCTATTGAACACGCAACAAAATTAAATTTTGGTGTTTATGGTCATAGAATTTTATCAATGATGGTAATATTCTCTATTTTATCTTTATGGATTTGCTTCTTGTTATCAATTGCCATCATTCTTGAAAAATAGTTTGTGACTGACTCTTTTATATTCATCTTAAACAATTCAAATTCTGATTAAAGTGCTTAAAATTGTTGTGATTAAAGTGCTCTAGTTGTATTTTTGTACTTCTTTCTCATTGAATCCCAAATATCCTTTGAGGTTTCCTTACAAAGAATGATTTTCAAAATTGATCGATCAATTGATTGAAAAACGTAATTCTTTACCTTGAAATCTTTCAATCATTACGCTTCAATTTTTGTTCTTTGCAAATTCGATATTGTTGATCCGAATGGTGGTTCAATTATTCCTTGAGAAATGATTTGTCAATACTCCTTTGATCGTGAAAAATTTGCTATTAACATGCTTCAATGATCATAATACTCATCAAAGCGAGGAATGGCTAGTTAAATAAAATTATCGGATGCCATTATAATTTAAAAAAATAACTTCCAAAGCAGTAATTCTATCATTGCTACCAAGTGTAATTTCTATTTAATTTTTCTTAATTCTACCATGCTTCCTCCAAATATTTTTGCAAGTGCAATTTCTCTTAATTTGTCTTTCTTTATATTTACGTCATTTTTCATATATTCTTTAACAAATATCATCATCTAAATTGGAAAAGAAAAAAAAACCCTTAATATAAGATTCAAATCCGAACTGATTTATTGTAAAAAGAGTTTTGAGAAAAAAAAAAGATTGTCATGTTATAATAAAAATAAATAAATAATTAATCAGAGATTAGAATCTCTCATGATAAAGATATTTCTATCGATTCGGCTGAAAATTCTTATGATAAATAATAGATTGAAAATGACTCTAAATCTAGAGACAAATTAGGAGCAATTGAATTTGTATTTATAAGGATATGTTAGAAACTTGGTCTCAAATATAAAATATAAGAATAAATTAAACTAATTCTACTTTGGCAACATGTCCCTATAATGTCCTCCTCGATAAGAAACCTAACTATATGCTAGAAAATTCATTTATTCATCTTTTTAACTAAAAAGCATCTCGAAATTTCAATATGTATTTTAATCCACTCTATTATCACTAAAAGTCCAACGAAATCTAAGAAAAAAAAACATCTTGATTCTAATCTCATCGATGATGAAGGCTTTCTTTTATGGATATCGATAAACTCAACACAACATGATGAATCTTAATTATGACCCTTTTGAACCAGAATATATTTTCATTGAAAAGAGGATCTCTAATGGATTTTATGTCGTTTTTCTCCCTTCTTCATTGTCTACTCTCGTCATAGTTGAGGATGAAAATGTAATAAAAAAAAAATGAAGTATAGAAACCATAAGGTAGTATAGTACTTACTGTTGTAACCCATTTTTGGGTCCCCGCAAAAAAAAAAATAATAAATAAATATATATATATATATATATAGCCGAAGGAGGTTAGAAAAAATAACAGGAGGCAGAAGCGCTCGGAAAATGGTCAGAAAATTGGTCAAGGAGTATAAAGATACAAAGATTGGATTTTTTGACAATATATTCTTGAAGGATGAGAACCCTATTGAGAAGGAAATTTTGAATTCTGAGGAGAGAAGCCCAAATTTGGATGTTTATGGGTTTAATTGATTTTTTTATTGGATTTATAGGGGGATTTGATCGCAAAGAAAAATTGATTTTTTAAGTCAATTTGGGCTTTAAATTGAAGAAATTAAAGTTCTGGGGCCAAATTATGATTTTTAGAAATTTATTAAGTCAAATCAGGGGCTTAATTGCATAAATATTGAAGTTTAATGGCCAATTAGGGGTTTAATTGTGAAAATCCGAAACCAGGGACCAATTTGGAAAAGACGCAAAGATAGGGGGGCTGTTTGGAGTTGATTGAGGGGCCTAATTGAAGAAATTGGAAGTTTATTGATCAATTGAGGGCTAAATTGCATAATTTAGAGGCCAAGGACCAAAGTGGAAAAGGCGGCCAACTTGGCGGACAAGACCGAAATTGGCAGGGACGCAATTGAAAGGAACAAAAATAATTGGGGGACTGATGTGAACGTTGGCGCATTTCTGGCGCCAAATTTAAATGAAACGGCGCGTTTTCTCCAAAACGACGCCGTTTCATGCGTTTAAAAAAAAAAAAAAAAAAGACCCAAACGGTGCCGTTTTTGAACGGCACTGTTTCCCTTCTTCTTCCCCCCCGCAGGCGTAGCAGAGGAGAGGAAAACCGGGGTTTTTGTCCCCGCCTCTCTCCTCACGTGCCATGGCCCGACGCCCCACACCTTGGGACCCCCGAAATCGAAGCCGCTGGCCGACCACCCGCCGCGCCACCGCACCCGAGAGAAGCACCTTGGCAGCGGCGCCTGCCGACCGACCGACCAGCACGCCTTGTTCCCCCATGCATGCCCCGATATGCCTATAAATAGAGAAGAAGCAGAGTGAGAAGGGGGAACAAAAGGAGGGAACTGGAAAGAAAACAAAAAAAACGAAGAGAGAGAGGAAGAGAGAGAAACACCCAACCGAGGAGAGAGAGAGCCAACGAGAATCCAAAAAACCCAAGAGAAGATTGAAAAGTTTGAAGCTGGGGAAATTTAGAAGAGAAAACCAAGCAAAAAGCAGGAGGACGCCGCCGGTTTACTTGGAAACCACCGTGAGCTAAGCCGCTGCCACCGCCTCCACCGCAGCCCCACCAGTAAGCCGTCGCCTCAGCTGCGCCAGGTACACTATCCTTTTCCCCGTGCATTTTTTTTTTCTTCTGAAGCTGAGTTAGGTTGGCCTCCTGCATGTAGAATCGTTCTGCATGCAGGAGGCGCGCGGGGGGAAAATAATTCCCCCCGTGCTGTAATATTTTTCTTCTTTGGGCCAGATGGTTTCTGGCCCAGAAATATGTGGGGCGGGCCAGAAGGATTCTGGCCCAACCCGGCGGTTTGGGCCGGTGCCGGCCCAGACCCATGTAGTTTTTTTTGGGCCGAACTCGGCCCAATCCCTTTCGGGCCGAGTTCGGCCCAACGACTTTCAGGCTGGGGCCGGCCCATTTAGTTGGGCCGGCCCAGCCCAGTTAGTATATTAATATATTATATTATATTATTTATATTATGCATGTGTGTGTATATATGTATTTTTTTTTTTCTAAAAAAAATAAAAAATAAAAAAAATTCTGAAAAGTAAAAAAAATATATTGTTGTTCTTGGTATATATTGATTTGCATTTTTTTTATATACTATGGGGATATAATTTCAGTATTTAAAAAAACACCTGTTTTCGTAAAAAAAAGAGTTTATAAAAAAAAAATGTTTTGTTTTCATGCATACGGCCAATACACTAGCACGTTTTGAATGTTCTTTTTATATATATAAAAAATATTGGAAGTTTTAAAAATGTGTTTTCGCATAGATTTCTTAAACACAAAATCATTTTCTTGCATTTGTGGATTTTACAACCTGTTTGTAAAACTCCAAAGGGTATTGGCCAATATTCCAAAAACTATAAAAATCTTATTTTGGGAGGAGAAGTTGTGGTTATTGTTCACCGCTAATGTTTGGATGAAGAAATCCTTAAAAGGACGAACATCCAAAATATTATCGGGAGTAATAAATCAACGCACATGTTGGAAAGAAGCTTTGGTTGCGATCGAGAACATTTCAAAATTTTAATTTTAATTTTTTTTTTCCACGGTTTACGAGTCATGAAAAAGTAATTGTTTTTTAAAAAAATTGTGAAATTTTTTCTTCGTTCTTTTATTCTCTTTTCCTTGCGATTTACGAGTTGACGGGATTAGAAAACACCAACACCATAGACTATAGAGCAAACCAAACACCAAGCAGCTTACCTTAGGTATGGCGTACTAGGGGTGCTAGTACCTTCCCTTTACGCAACCAGTCCCTTGCCTTAGAATCTCTGAAAGACCAGTTAGGGTTCCTAGTGACCAAATACTAGGTGGCGACTCCAAAGAACCAAATCATAAGAACACAACGAAAATCGCCAACCGATGTCGTGCCTTATTATAAATTTTTTGAGAGGGTGTGACAGAATGGCGACTCCACTGGGGATGTTAGGACTAAGCTTGATTTGTTTGTTTGTTTATGTTATGTGTTATTGGTTTTTGTTTTCTTATAATATTTTGTTTAAAAGCTTTAGCATATATCTTTACATTCTATCATACATGGCATAGTCATGCATCACTTTATTATTATTATTATGTTTTGGAGGGCACACACATGTAACTCTAAGTTTAAGTGGGGGACTAGCAGCTTGCCTTATGACTTGAGTCAAGGCTTAAGTTTGTGTAAACCCCAACTCTTTGCTGAGTGTTTAGACTGATAGTGATTGGTACACGTGCCATCCCACTATCTGCTGGACCTCCATATCGCCTTTACGAGGGTGATCACTGGAACAGCAAGAGACCCTCTTTTAGAGACCTAGTAGTAAACCTACCCTATGTCTCACGTAAAAGAACTAGAACCTATCCTTAGGGTGTATGTTCCGATATAAATCTTTTGCATCGAAAACAAGACTAACCCCCCATGCATTTTGAATTGCAGGATTTGTGAACGAAATGACCATCACCAAATCTTCCATCATAGAGTATGGAAAGAATTCTGAACTGTCACAATTGATTGAAGGAGACTGCCTTAGAAGCGATGCTAAGAAGATGTCGCCAATCAAGAACTTGAATTGCATATTGAATGAGGTGAACAAGTTAACGACTCATTTTCAGAATGTGGATAAAGATGCATTTTTTAGGAAATACGGACGTTTGATGGAAATCGCAAAGGTAGAAGTTTTAAGCCCAGCTGTGCGAGCCTTAGTTCATTTTTGGGATCCAGAATACCGATGTTTCTCCTTTGGAAGCGTAGACTTGTGCCCCACGATTGAGGAATATGGATTGTTGACCGAGTTTCCGAATGACCTGTATCGGATTTATTCTCCTTTGAGATCCGACAAGATCATCCCTGAGCTGTCAAAACTACTCAGAATCTCCAACTTGGAAAAGTTCCTGGAAAAGAATGGCACCGGTTTGAAATGGAGGATGCTAGAGTTGGAAAAGGAGTCAGAAGTAGAAAAAGAGAGATTGATTGCCTTAGGTATATTTGGCCTTGTGTTGTTCCCAAGTCAGACTGGTTTAGTAAGCTTGGAGGCAGCCGCTGCTTATGTGGAGTATGAGAACACACAGATCAATCCAGTGGTTGCTATCTTAGCCGAAACATTTTTGACACTTAACCATTGTAGAAAGGCTGGAAAAGGAGCAATGAGATGCTGCACGCAACTGTTGTATATTTGGATGGTGAGCCATATCGAAACAAAGAAACCTGTCTTCAATAATTTTTGGTGGTTCACTCAAAAACCCCTAAAGTTAGTGGAAGAAGAAGAATGGGGAGATCTAGACAACCAGGGTTGGGTTTTTTGATAAATTAGAAGGTTTACCTAATAGCGATTTTAAATGGAGAGCACCATGGGTAACAACAACGAAGGTCCTAATGAGTTATGGACAAAGGCGTTGGGTACCATTGGTGGGGATTACGGGTTATGTGAGTTATGCTCCGACTTTAGTGGTAAGACAATTTGGGGGCATACAGTTTGTTCCCAGGACTATGGGAATTGCTCAATTCTTTGGTCTGTTCAAAGATCCCATGGCGAAAGAAGTTTTGGAGATCATCAAACAAGATTGGAAGCATCTAGTGTTGGTGGAAATAGAAGGTTTGAGAGATCCAAGTGTGAGCGAAGGATATGTAAAATGGAGAGCCTCAGCTGCTTCAGCCATGCCTTGCGCTATAGAGGAGCCTATTAAGGGAAAAGAGGTTAATATTGAAGATGATTTAGCTGCTTCAGCCATGCCTCGTGTAGAAGTCAAATCTCCTCAAACCATAGAGGAACCCCTCAAAAGAAAGAGGGTTAACGGTGAATTGAGAAGGCAAGTGGACAAACTAAGAATAGAGTTGAGCAAGAGCAGAAAGGACAAGGCGACGTTGGAAGGAATGATGCTAGAAGAGGATAAAAGGAGAACATTTCTAGATGAGCAAATACAGTCTAGAGATGCGAAAATAACCAAGCTTGAGTTAAAGTTGGTTGAGGAGAAGATTGCTAGGGAAAGAAGTGAGAAGGAGCTTAAAGGGTTGAGTTTGGATTGGATGCAAAGTTGTTCTGAACTTGAAGCAATGGAGATGGACTTTAGCGATTGCCAAGAAAGTGCAAAATATTACCAAGAAAAATTTGTGCAAGTGCAATTCGAACTAATGGATAGGATTAGGAGGTATAAGGATTTGAATAAGAAATATATAGAGTTGGAAAGCAAAAGGGGAGGATTCGAGGATGTTAAAGCAGAGTTAGCGGCCAAGAGGAATGAGATAAAAGTTACAAGGATAAAGCTCGATAAAGAACGCGAAAAGTCGAAGTATTTGGACGAGAAGCTAGTAGCAACGGAAAAGCACAAGGATCGAATCGACGCCAACAACACTGCTTTGAACAGAACTAACATGTTGCTCATAGAAAAAAATGACCAAAACCGATGAGCAAATGGACAAAGCTGCTGCACATGCTCAAATTATTAGAATCAATGCACGGAATGTGGGAGGAGACATCATTCGCTATCGCCGAAGCCTAGCCGAAACCGATGCCTTTTTAGGGAAGATTGAGAACCGCGGCTTTGCTTTCTTACCTTTGGCTAAGGAGTTTATGGAGGAAAGAGATTAGCATGTTGTATTTCTAAAATGTATTTTTATCCAAGCATTAATGAAAAGGGCGTTGACCCATCTTTTTATGCAAAATCTGTCTCTTGGTGAACATGATTCAAGCAAAACGACTCGAAAGGCAGAACTTCTATCAAAGCAATGTGACAAGAGAATGCTTATAATGGGATGGTTATTTTTCGTTCACAATAAAACATGCATGCATCCATCACAATCATACATTTTCTCATACATCTATGCATGCATCTCTAGATCGTGAAACATAGGTCCCACATCCAGAGTCCACCAAACCCGGTCCAGATCAAGAATGGAAAACGAAGAAAGAGCTCAGTTAGAGTCACACTACCAGACCGAGTTGGAATCCGTGAAAAATGAAGTTTCCCGGTTGACCAATCTGCTTGAGCAACTTTTAAAAGCCAAGAATGGGGAGGGAACATCTGCCCAACCACCTATAGGAGCACCGTCGGCCCCTGTCCCGGGGGTATCTCAGAATATGGGGGCAGATTCAGTGACAGGGCAGCACTTTGCACCTACCATTCCCGTTCAACCCCCTCAAGCTCACATCACTGTAGATTTAACAGCTGAGGGGCCCTCCGATAATAGGTCCGCTGGTTTTATGAACGATGACAAGATATCAGCTTTGGAAGAAAGGTTAAGAGCAGTCGAGGGAAATAACTGGTTTGACCCCATGCGAGCGTCGGAAATATACTTGGTGCCAAACATCACGGTACCAAAAGATTTTAGGATACCAGAGTTTATAAGGTACACTGGGTTGGAATGCCCAAACACTCACCTTCGATCTTACTGCAATAAGATGGCTGAGGTGATTCATGACGATAAGTTACTGATCTACTTTTTCCAAGATAGTCTATCGGGGTCTGCGCTAAGTTGGTACATGAGGCTGGATAATGCCAAGATTAAGAAATGGAAGGATTTAGTGGAGGCTTTCCTGAAGCAATACAAGTTCAACTTGGAGATTGCTCCTGATCGGACGAGCCTTATGTCAATGGAAAAGAGAAGCCAAGAGTCAGTGAGGGCTTATGCGCAAAGATGGAGGGACGAGGCCACACACGTGTAAACCCCTTTGATAGAGAACGGAGATGGTGACTTTGTTCGCCAATACCTTCAAGGCACCCTACTATAAGCATTTAATGGGTAGCTCATCTCAACACTTTCTATGATGTTGTACGTGTGGCGGAAAGGATAGAGCAAGGAATTAAAGCAGGGCGCATAGCGGGGCCTTTAGAGAAGAAAGGTTTTATGGGAAGGAAAAGAGAAGGGGATGTTAACAATTTGGAAGGCGGGTACAAAGGCAAAAAAGTGAATTTCCACAGTCCACAAGCACCTACCTCTCAATTCCCACGCATGAAACTTTTAACCAACCATTTTCACCTAATCAAACAAATAACCAACCAAACTACCAAAATCATTACCAAAGACCCCACTCAGGATACACCTCAGAACAATTGCCACCATTACCCATGCCTTTGAAGGACATGTATGCCAAACTTTTAAGCATTGGACAAATAGCTCCTATCCCTACACTACCACTACAACCACCATTCCCAATTTGGTACAAGCCCGATTTGACTTGCGAGTACCATGGGGGTAATCCCGGGCATGGGATTGAAACCTGCTATGCATTCAAGAAGAGGTTATTGGAACTTATTAAGTTAGGATGGGTATCCTTCGAAGACAAGCCCAATGTCAATTCAAACCCATTGCCTAAACATGTTCCAAACAGCGGCGGAATAGGCATGATCGAAGTGGGAAATCAATGCAAGGTGTTGAAGGTGCCGATGAAAAGGTTGTACGACATGTTAGTACAATCAGGATTTATAGCGGTGAAGGTGGTAAGCCAATTGGAGAGAAGTGACTACTGTGAGTTCCATGGAAGAGATGGACATCACATTGAGGATTGCACCGAGTTTTGCAAAAAGATCGCTAAAATGTTGAGGATGGGACAATTGAGGATTGAACCCATGGAGAGCAAGTGTGAAGTAAGTATGATGGAAGGTCAAGATAAGATGGCAGGAGTTTGCAGGATTCAACAGACTGCTAATGGGCCCCCAAGGCTGATCTTGGTTAAACCGTCCTGCACAAAAGAGAATCACAATGCCATGCCGTACAATTATGGGTATGCCTCCAACGTTCGAGCTCCTCTTCCTTTGTTCCAGACGGAGATAAGTGGTTTGACCAGAAGTGGTCGTTGCTTTACGCCTGAAGAGTGGAGGAAGGAAAAGGGTAAAGAAGTGGTAGATCTGGACAAAGCACCAGAAGTTAATAAGCCAGTAACGGAAGAGGAGTCAAATGAATTTTTGAAGTTGATCAAGCATAGCGAATATTGCATAGTGGATCAACTAAAAAAGACTCCAGCTCGGATCTCCCTTATGTCCTTGATACTCAGCTCTGAGCCGCATCGAAATGCCTTGCAAAAGGTATTAAATGAGGCATATGTACCCCAGGACATTGAGCATAAAACTATGGAGCATTTAGTGGGGAGGATCCATGCAACTAATTACCTCTACTTCACGGCTGATGAGCTTGATGCTGAAGGTACCGGACACAACAAGCCTTTATACATTACGGTTAGGTGAAAAGACTGCCTCGTAGGGAAGGTGCTCGTCGATAATGGCTCGGCCTTGAACGTATTGCCAAAGCACATTCTGGAGGAAATGCCGATTGATGAATCTCATATGAAGCCAAGTACTATGATGGCCAGAGCATATGATGGCTCACCTAGGCCAATACTTGGGACTTTAGAAGTGGAGCTATATGTGGGACCGCAAATGTTCCTAGTGACACTTCAGGTTATGGGTATTCACCCTTCCTATAGTATGTTGTTGGGAAGACCTTGGATCCACGCAGCGGGGGCAGTAGCTTCATCATTACACCAATGTCTGAAGTACATCATGAATGGGATGTTAGTAACCGTCAGGGCTGAGGAGGCAATAGCCATGACAAAGAATGTGGTTGTGCCTTTCATCGAAGCGGAGGATTGCAAGGATAACAATATCCATGCTTTTGAGATCGTGAACACTGACTGGGTACCAGAGAACACCGTGCTAAGAAGGCCAAGGATCTCAGAAGCAGCAAGGATGGCAAGTCTATATTTCTTGAACCGTGGGGTCCCACGTCGATATAACCTCGCTTGCGGAATACCAGAAGGGGCTAATCCGACAAGGAAGAGAAAGGCTGATCAAAGATTTGGGCTAGGATATCAACCTAACCAAGAGGATTATCGTTGGGCTGCTGATCGGAGAAGGACAAGAAGGATGGCTAGAATTAAAGGAAGAGATCTTGAAGAAGAACAGCTGGAAATCCCTCCCCTTAGCGTATCATTCCCAAGAGCTGCATACATAGTGCAACATGATAAGGGAGCTGAAAGCCTGGGTCTAGAGCTGGCAAATATGAGCATAAACACCTTTGAGGGGAAGGAGAAGGAAAAAGGTGATGCGAAAGAAATAGCGGGAAAAGAAGATGAAGTGCTGCCACAACTGACGATCCATACACTAGAAGAAGTCTCCGCCAAGACCTTTGTGCGCAAGTTGGCTCAAGGTGAAAAGTTCCAGAATTGGGTGACCCAAGAAGCTCCAATGGTTTTCAAAATGTAAACCAACTTTGTTTGCCTTAAAATGTTTTTGTCATTTGCTTATGCTTGCTTTATTTTCTCTAGTTGACAATCGAGGCTCATGATGTCAGCTAGATTCTATGTTTGTCATGGAGCCCACCTTTTCCCTTTGAATAAATGTGAGATCATGCACTTTTTCAAAAATTGTTTATTTATATATGCATTTACACCAAGCACTTCCCGCTTTCAGGAATCCTGAAAGCGGATCTCCTACAACATCACATACATCTAGCATCAAGAATAAATGGCCAAACTTGAACGAGCATGTAATATCTATGGAAGAAGAAGAGTGGGATGAAAGCAATATCAATGAATTCACCAGGCTAGTAGAACAACAGGAACAGACTTGGAAGCCTACCACCGAGGAACTCGAAACTATCAATGTGGGCAATGGTCAGCTCAAGAAAGAGTTGAAAATAGGTACCTTAATTACTTCTGAACAAAGGATAAAACTGATCACCCTATTACAAGAATATTCGGATGTCTTTGCTTGGTCATATGAAGATATGCCCGGTTTGGATACAAGTATTGTAGAACACAAGATACCGTTGGAAGAAGGGTATAAGCCAGTCAAGCAGAAACTGAGGAGGGCCCACCCGGACGTCTGGATCAAGGTCAAGGCAGAACTCGAAAAGCAATGGGATGCTGGCTTTCTAGAAGTAGTTAGATATCCGCAATGGGTATCTAACATTGTTGTGGTGCCTAAGAAGGAAGGGAAGATTAGAGTTTGTGTAGATTTTCAGAATTTGAATAGAGCTAGTCCTAAGGATGATTTTCCTCTACCACACATAGATGTTTTAGTGGATAATGGTGCCCGAAGTTCCACTTACTCCTTTATGGACGATTTTTCAGGATACAATCAAATAAAAATGGCTCCCGAGGATAAGGCGAAAACAACTTTCGTCACACCTTGGGGGACCTACTGCTACAAGGTCATGCCATTTGGGTTAAAGAACGCAGGTGCAACATGTCAAAGAGCAATGGTGACTCTATTCCACGACATGATGCATAAGGAAATTGAGGTGTATGTAGATGATATGATTGCCAAGTCTAAAAAGGGACAGGATCATGTGGAAGTTTTGAGGAAGTTATTTGAGAGGTTGAGGAAGTATGAACTAAGGCTTAATCCTGCAAAATGTTCATTCGGAGTTAAATCGGGCAAGCTGTTGGGATTTGTGGTAAGCGATAGAGGTATAGAGGTGGATCCAGACAAAGTAAGGGCCATTCAAGCTATGTCATCCCCTAAGACGGAGAAAGAAGTAAGAGGATTCTTAGGAAGGTTGAATTACATTGCTCGATTTATAGCTCAACTAACAACAACATGCGAGCCTATATTCCGACTACTAAGGAAAAAGAATCCTGGAACCTGGAATGAGGAGTGTGAGGAGGCATTCAATAAAATCAAGCATTACTTACAAAATCCACCTTTACTGGTGCCTCCTGTATCAGGGAAACCTCTAGTATTATATCTAACCGTAACTGAAGTAGCCATGGGATGTGTATTGGGTCAGCATGATGAAACCGGAAGGAAGGAAAGAGCTATTTATTACTTGAGTAAGAAATTCACTGAATGTGAGTCCAGATACACGGAAATAGAAAAACTTTGTTGTGCGTTGGTGTGGGCGGCAAAGAGGTTGCGACATTACATGTTATACTATACCACTTGGTTGATTTCAAAATTGGATCCTCTGAGGTATATTTGTAATAAGCCTTTTCTCTCAAGTCGAATTGCAAGATGACAGGTTTTATTAGCAGAATATGACATAGTGTACATGACAAGGAAAGCCGTAAAAGGGAGTGCCATTGCAGACCATCTGGCCGATAATGCTGTTGAAGATTACGAACCTTTGGATTTTGATTTCCCTGATGAAGATATATCGTCAATAGAAAAGGAAGAAGAGAAGACAGAGTGGTGGACCATGTTTTTTGACGGGGCAGTAAATGTTTATGGTAACGGGGCAGGGGCGGTAATAATCTCTCCTAATAAGAAACAATACCCAGTTTCGGTCAAACTACATTTTGAGTGCACCAACAATACAGCTGAGTACGAAGCTTGTATACTCGGTTTAGAAGCGGCATTGGAGTTAAAGATAAAGAAGATAGATGTATATGGGGATTCAATGTTGATCATCTGCCAGGTCAAAGGGGAATGGCAAACCAAAGAGGAAAAGTTGAGGCCGTACCAGGAATACCTATCCATGCTAGCAAAGGAATTTGAAGAAATTAGATTCACCCATCTAGGAAGGGAGGGGAACCATTTTGCGGATGCTTTGGCCACACTAGCTGCTATGACTACCATTGACCTCAAGTGCAAGGTACAACCGGTACACATTGATATTAGAAATGACCCAGCGCACTGTTGTTTAGTTGAAGGAGAGATGGACGGACAACCTTGGTATTGCGATATCAAGAACCTTGTGCAGAATCAGGAATATCCAGTGGGAGCTTCTAAAACGGATAAGAAAACCTTGAGAAGGTTGGCTATAGACTTCTACTTAGATGGAGAGATTTTATATAAAAGATCATTTGATGGAACCCTGTTAAGGTGTTTGGATGAGGCAGATGCTAGAAAGGCATTAAGAGAGGTCCATGAGGGGATTTGCTCAACCCATGCTAGCGGGCACATGATGGCAAGGAAAATCCAGAGGGCTGGTTATTTTTGGATGACACTAGAAAAAGATTGCATCGACTATGTCAGAAAATGTCACAAATGTCAAATTTACAGTGATAAGGTCAATATGCCACCAGCTCCTCTGTTTAACTTAACATCTTCATGGCCCTTCGCGATGTGGGGAATTGATGTGATTGGACCTGTAAACCCAAAAGCGAGCAATGGTCATAGATTTATCCTTGTGGCTATTGACTACTTCACAAAATGGGTAGAAGCCGGGTCATTTGCTCATGTGACACAAAAAGTGGTGAAGAAATTTATTGAGAGATTTGATATGTCGGTATGGTCCCCCAGAACAGATTATAACTGATAATGCCCAGAATTTCAACGGCAAGATGATAATAGAGCTCTGCACTAAATGGAAAATCAAGCATTCCAATTCTTCGCCATATAGACCAAAGATGAATGGGGCGGTAGAAGCTGCTAACAAGAATGTCAAAAAGATTGTTCAGAAGATGGTAGTCACCTATAAGGATTGGCATGAGATGTTACCATTTGCCCTTCATGCATATCGCACCGCAGTTCGAACCTCAACAGGGACTACCCCATATTCTTTGGTGTACGGTATGGAAGCAGTGATGCCTTTGGAAGTGGAAATCCCATCGTTAAGAGTGTTAATAGATTCTGAGATAGAAGAGGCCGAGTGGGCCAGAGTGAGATACGAGCAATTGAACTTGATCAGTGAGAAGAGGATGGCCGCAATATGTCATCACCAACTTTACCAGAAACGAATGGCTAAGGCGTATGATAAGAAGGTTAGACCGCGTTTGTTTCAAGAAGGGGATCTAGTATTGAAGAAAATATTGTCATTACCAGGAGATGATCAAAGCAAATGGGCACCAAATTATGAGGGTCCTTATGTAGTAACAAAGGCATTCTCAGGAGGAGCGTTGAAGTTAGCTAGAATGGATGGAGAAGACCTAGCTCGGCCTGTGAATTCTGACTCTGTAAAAAGATATTACGCTTGATGTAGTTCCTTAAATCAATAAAGCAAAGTTTGGCCATTGATTTCTTTCCTTTTGTGCATTGATCTCACAACAATCATTTTTTTGCATTAATCCCAACAGTGCATCTCCTCACTCATTTAAAAAGTTTAGCATCGACTGAACGAGTTTCTTCTCTATATAAAAGCTCAAACTAGGATCACACCTCTACACTGGGGGCAATACAAGATGTTTTATGAAAAGTTTTACGGAAGCCTATAGATTTGAAAACCAAACTAAAGCATTTGACAAAAGCATGACATAAAGGCAAGAACAAGTCTTACATTTTGAGAAAATGACTACTTGAGGAAAGTCATATACTTCTTCTCCAAGAATATGATAAGTAAAAAAGGCAACACGAGAGATGAATCCAGCATACGACTTCAAAAGCAAGCTCATGATACGAGGGAGTCTCATGAACTAGAAAAGAGGATGGGGGCCTATGTTTCAAAACCAGGTACGAATGCATGCATTGCATCTAATCATAAAGTCATTGCACGTATGTTTTTATCGTTACAGGAAGAGATCTTAGTGCATTCCAACGGGATTGTGGACGACGGAAGAATCATTGAGTTGAGTCTAGAACAACAAGAAGATAAGATAATATTTTTCAAACCCTGCCAGCAGGAAGAACAACATCGATAGCAATTGGTAAAAGGGAATCGTCAGTTGGGATTCCAAGTTGTTTGGTTAAAAGAGATCGCAAGAAAGGATCTCATTTTTCGATGAAGATCGCCAGAAGGGACTTCATATTTCAGCTTTGAATAAAAGGGAATCGCCAGATGGGATTCCAGGTTGTTTGAGATCGCCAGAAGGGATCTCGTGTTTCACTATTTGGAGGTCGCCAGATGGGACCTCGTATTTCATGTTGGTTAAAAGGAATCGCCAGATGGGATTCCAGGTTGCTTGAGATCGCCAGAAGGGATCTCGTGTTTCACTATTGTGGAGGTCGCCAGATGGGACCCCACACTTTGTTGGTTAAAAGGAATCGCCAGATGGGATTCAGGGTTGTTTGAGATCGCCAGAAGGGATCTCATGTTTCACTATTATGGAGGTCACCAGATGGGACCTCACACTTCACGTTGGTTAAAAGGAATCGCCAGATGGGATTCCAGGTTGTTTGAGATCGCCAGAAGGGATCTCGTGTTTCACTATTTGGAGGTCGCCAGATGGGACCTCGTATTTCATATTGGTTAAAAGGAATCGCTAGATGGGATTCCAGGTTGCTTGAGATCGCCAGAAGGGATCTCGTGTTTCACTATTGCGGAGGTCGCCAGATGGGACCTCACACTTCACGTTGGTTAAAAGGAATCGCCAGATGGGATTCCAGGTTGTTTGAGATCGCCAGAAGGGATCTCGTGTTTCACTATTTGGAGGTCGCCAGATGGGACCTCGTATTTCATGTTGGTTAAAAGGAATCGCCAGATGGGATTCCAGGTTGCTTGAGATCGCCAGAAGGGATCTCGTGTTTCACTATTGCGGAGGTCGCCAGATGGGACCTCACATTTCACGTTGGTTAAAAGGAATCGCCAGATGGGATTCCAGGTTGTTTGAGATCGCCAGAAGGGATCTCATGTTTCACTATTATGGAGGTCGCCAGATGGGACCTCACACTTCACGTTGGTTAAAAGGAGTCGCCGGATGGGATTCCAGGTTGTTTGAAATCGCCAGAAGGGATTTCGTGTTTCACTATTTTGGGAGGTCGCCGGATGGGACCTCGTACTTCATGTTTGTTAATAGGAATCCCAGATGGGATTCTAAGTTTGATTAAAGGAGATCGCCAGAAGGGATCTTGCATTTCGATATTTGTCAAAAAGGGGTCGCCAGAAGGGACCCCATATTTCATTTTCGTTAAAGGGAATTGCCAGATGGGATTCCGATGGCCGAAGAGGACTGTTGTAAAGAAAGAGTTTCAGATCGATCAAGCTTCGACCAGATCAGTTTTCGGGAGTTTAGTTGGGACTATCTTTATAAAACTTACTACGCAAAACCTTTGCTCCGTAAGCTCTATAAAGAGGGGGCATCTGTTGTAACCCATTCTTGGGTCCCCGCAAAAAAATAAAATAAATAGCCGAAGAAGGTTAGAAAAATAACAGGAGGCAGAAGCGCTCGGAAAATGGTCAGAAAATTGGTCAAGGAGTATAAAGATACAAAGATTGGATTTTTTGACAATATATTCTTGAAGGATGAGAACCCTATTGAGAAGGAAATTTTGAATTTTGAGGAGAGAAGCCCAAATTTGGATGTTTATGGGTTTAATTGATTTTTTATTGGATTTATAGGGGATTTGATCGCAAGAAAAATTGATTTTTTAAGTCAATTTGGGCCTTAAATTGAAGAAATTAAAGTTCTGGGGCCAAATTATGATTTTTAGGAATTTATTAAGTCAAATCAGGGGCTTAATTGCATAAATATTGAAGTTTAATGGCCAATTAGGGGTTGAATTGTGAAAATATTAAACCAGGGACCAATTTGGAAAAGGCGCAAAGATAGGGGGGCTGTTTGGAGTTGATTGAGGGGCCTAATTGAAGAAATTGGAAGTTTATTGATCAATTGAGGGCTAAATTGCATAATTTAGAGGCCAAGGACCAAAGTGGAAAAGGCGGCCAACTTGGCGGACAAGACCGAAATTGGCAGGGACGCAATTGAAAGGAACAAAAATAATTGGGGGACTGATGTGAACGTTGGCGCATTTCTGGCGCCACATTTAAATGAAACGGCGCGTTTTCTCCAAAACGACGCCGTTTCATGCGTTTAAAAAAAAAAAAAAAAAAAAGAGACCAAACGGTGGTGTTTTGAACGACACTGTTTCTCTTCTTCTTCCCCCCCGCAGGCGTAGCAGAGGAGAGGAAAACCGGGGTTTTTGTCCCCGCCTCTCTCCTCACGTGCCATGGCCCGACGCCCCACACCTTGGGACCCCCGAAATCGAAGCCGCTGGCCGACCACCCGCCGCGCCACCGAACCCGAGAGAAGCACCTTGGCAGCGCCGCCTGCCGACCGACCGACCAGCACGCCTTGTTTCCCCATGCATGCCCCGATATGCCTATAAATAGAGAAGAAGCAGAGTGAGAAGGAGGACGAACAAAAGAGGGTGACCCGAAAGAAAAAAAACCCGAGACAGTAAGAGAGAGAGAGACCGAAAGAGAGAGAAACCACAAAACTTACGAAACCGTGACCGAAAACCCATGGTTTGAAAAGCTTGGGATAGTTGAAACCGAGAGGGGACATCCAGAAGTTGAAGCAGAAGCGAGCGAACCGAAGGTGTGGTCTCGGTCCACTTGGAAACCACCGTGAGCTAAGCCGCTGCCATCGCCGCCACCGCAGCCTCCGCCAGCAAGCCGCCGTCTCCGCTGCGCCAGGTACGCCATCCTGACCCCCCTGCATTTTTTTTTTAAGGCCGGCGTAGTTTGGCCCCCTGCATGCAGAATCGTTTCTGCATGCAGGAGGCATGGGGGGAAAATAATTCCCCCCCGTTTCATTTCCTTTTTTTGTTGGGCCAGACAGTGTCTGGCCCAATGATATGGGTCTGGGCCGGTCCGGCCCAGACCAAAGTAGGTTGCTGTTGGGCCGAGTCCGGCCCAGCCCATTTAATGTATTAATATTATATTATTTGTTATATTATTATATTATGCATGTGGATGTATATATATATATATTTTTTTAATAAATAAATAAATACATAAATAAATAAAAAAATTTTCTGAAAAGTAAAAAAAAATATATTGTTGTTTTTATATACATTGATTTGCCTTTTTTTATATATAATATGGGGATATAGTTTCAGTATTTAAAAACACCTGTTTTCGTCAAAAAAAAAAAAAGAGTTTAAAAAAAAATGTTTTGTTTTCATGCATACGGCCAATACACTAGCATGTTTTGAATGTTCTTTTTACATATATAAAAAATATTGGAAGTTTTGAAAATGTGTTTTCGTATAGATTTCTTAAACACAAATCATTTTCTTGCATTTGTGGATTTTACAACCTGTTTGTAAAACTCCAAAGGGTATTGGCCAATATTCCAAAAACTATAAAAATCTTATTTTGGGAGGAGAAGTTGGGGGTTATTGTTCACCGCTAATGTTTGGATGAAGAAATCCTTAAAAGGACGAACATCCAAAATATTATCGGGAGTAATAAATCAACGCACATGTTTGAAAGAAGCTTTGGTTGCGATCGAGAACATTTCAAATTTTTATTTTTTTTCTCCACGGTTTACGAGTCGTAAAAAGTATAAAATTGTTTTTTTAAGAATTGCGAAATTTTCTTCGTTCTTTTTTTTTCTTTTCTCTTTTCCTTGCGATTTACGAGTCGCCAACTCTTGAAATACTAAAGAAAAAAACGAACTTTCATAGCACGTGGAATTTCCTTAGATTTCTATCTAAAATAAATTGACGGGTTTAGAAGACACCAACACCATAGACTATAGAGCAAACCAAACACCAAGCAGCTTACCTTAGGTAGGGCGTACTAGGGGTGCTAATACCTTCCCTTTACGCAACCAGTCCCTTGCCTTAGAATCTCTGAAAGACCAGTTAGGGTTCCTAGTTACCAAATACTAGGTGGCGACTCCAAAGAACCAAATCCTTAGAACACAACGAAAATCGCCGGCCGATGTCGTGCCTTTATGATTTTTTGTGGGGGTGTGACACTCAAAATCGGTTGTCGTCAAGCATCAAATGATAGAAGTTAACCTGACAAATGCAATAAAGACCACAATAGTTTGTAAATTGATGGCTACACCATCATCATTGTTGTTATTCAATTTTGAGCGCATTTCTACATTATTTTTGAGAAAAAAAATAGCAAAAAATAGAAAAAATCTATAAAAATATATTCTTGATATATCTGTATTGTTTTCAGCAATTTTAGCATCACCTCGAAAGAATTTAAATTTAAAAAAAAAAAAATCAACTCGTTCGACTTTTAACATATTATTTTTAAAATCATTGCTTTTTCTCATTGAATCGATATTAATATTGCTATTTTTCAAAAAAACCAAAATACAAATGCTGGACCCAAACAATTGAAAAAGAAAACAATTTTCCATCTATAAATTGGCGTCCACACACACACACAAAGAGAACGGGGAGCCATAAAAGAAAAACCTAAAGAAAAAACCCTAGATCTATGATCTTACAACCTAAACCTAGCCGCCGCCACCCTCTCTTCCTCCCAAACTAGTCTCCATCCCCCCCACAACAACCCCACTGACCACGTCTTCATCTCTTTCAATATCGAGCACCTCTCCATCCTCACTAGTTAGAGTATGTTTGGCAGTGTGGTAGCGGTTGCTTTTCAAATAACTTTTCGTGCCGAAATGTATGCCAACGATGTTTTTTTCATTTTTTAAAAATTATTTTTGATATCAGCACATCCAAACGATCCCAAAACATACAAACCATATTAAATTTTAGCAAAAAAAAAAAAAAAATGATCCTTTGTTTTGAATTTGTGCATTTTGACCCTTAATTGATAAACAAAATTCTAATTTTTTTAATTTGGCCCCTAATTCGGTCAATTCCAGCCCCTATATTTATACATATTTTTCAGTTTGGTTCTTGGTTTTGAATTTCTTGGATTAAGTCCATAATTGCCCATCAAACTTTAATATTTATGCAATTAAGCCCCTGATTTGACCAACTTAACTCTTAAAAATTGTAATTTGACCCTTGAACTTTAATTTCTTTAAATGAAAGTCTAAATTGTATTTTGATTTCTTGTCAATAGGGTCTTTTTTTGAGCGGTAGCGCACTACCTAGCATCTTGTATAATACATCGTTGTTTTGGTTTAGCATTTTATGTGTAGATGATGTCATGGCATGCAGAAAAGAGCTGGCATATATAAAAATAGTTTAATTGAAAATTCATATCATTTTTATCAAAACAAAGTGTTCATAAACCAATCAATAGTTGAATTGCTGACTGACAGTTGACCATTTCACAATTTATGTCTAAGTGGTCGGTGGATATGCAGCTGGAAGCAAACGACTGATTCAAAACACTTATCATCCTTTGGTGCATAAATTGTTCTAACCTCACTCTATCTTAATTGTATGTCTTTTATCGATCTATTAATCGTCAACACAAACGATGAACGTCCGATAATATTTATTTATTATATATAGAAAAGAATGTTAGAATGGGAGAAAATAGTGCGTATCCGGGCATGCACTTAAATTGCCAAGTTTCCGTAAGAACATAACCTTTGCTGAATTGGAGTAGGAATTAATGAATGCTCCATCACTCACTGAAAGGGCCAAATCTTGGAGATGGTCACTACCATCTCTATCCGAAAAATCTCTATCCGAAAAATGTGAGATGGTCACTACCATCTCTGAGTGCTGAGACTACCATGAAGTAGTAACCAAATGAAGACATAATTTTTTGGAGGTGCGTGACTCTTCCAAAGGATATTAGGAAACGAATGCTCTCATGGAAACAAAACACGATAAAAAAAATTGATGCCTGATTTTGTTGAATATGCACCCGAGGTGTTGTGCTTCCATAATTTTATATCCATGCCACCATGTAAGATAAAACGCCTCCCAACTTCAGCAATTAGAGCAGTGATTAGTTGGATAAAATACCGCATAAACTGTTGCCTGCTGTTGAGTTGAGAGACGGTAAAGTCTTGGAAATTGGGACTTCAATGGAGCAATGCCGCACCACCAATCCTCCCAAAACCTGGTTGTCCGCCCATTACCAAGTTTGAAACGACGCCGGAATTGAGAGCTGCACTTAATTTTGCTCTATCGAGTCAAAAAATTATGCAGGGAATATCCTTTTAAGTTTGCATATTATCTTCATGATATCATTTCAAGTTGCTCAATGTGATTTGTCTGTAACTTTGATGGAGCATATGTCTCTAAAGAAATGACTAATCTTCATGAATGCAACCTATATACCATCTGGCAACAAATCAAGATAAGTTAATGGAATGAGTGTTTGTATAAACACGTGGCATTCATGGTTTTTCATTCCATATAATATGTATTCCTTTAGATTAACCACCCTCGATATGTTCGAGGCATGTCCATCGAGAAAACGCAGACTCTTAAGTCATTGGTAAACTAGTTGTTGTGTATTTTCTATAATAGAAAGCTTTCTTTCGGTTTTGCAACCCGTGATTCATAAAAAACTAACTTCATATTTTTACAGTTACAGAACAATGCTATATCTATTATAGCCTTGATGTTGTCCTTTTTCTTCCCCTTCACATCCATAACGATGTTGAAAATGTTTTCAAAAACATTCTTTTCTAAGTGCATGGTGTCAAGGTTATGATAGAGGATATTGGTCTTCTAATAAGGAAGCTCCTAGAAAATGCTTCGCTCGGAAACTTCTACTTACCAGATTGAAAACCAAATATAATGTCACCATACTCTAATTGAGTCCTTATATTTATGCAATTAAACCCTTTATTTAACTACATTAGCTCTTATTAGACCATGGCAAACTCATTGTCACCTATCCTAAAACAAGCTAATATTGGCGAGCTCGATAAGCAAATGGTGGCTATAGTAAAGAAAACCAACTCCATACTAGTTTTTTTTTTTTTTTTTTTTTAAAGAAGAGACTTTATAAATCAATGATCTCATGTGGATAATTTTTATATAAAATATTTTTTACTGTTTAGTTTTAAAAATTGTATTTAATAAGTAGTTCTTTCTAAGTTTAAAATTTATAATTATATAACGTGGAAGGCTTTCTAACAACAAGGCCTTCCACATATGTGTTATCAATAACCACCAAAACTATCGCATAATATTGGCGAGTTCGATACGCAAAGGGTGGCTATAGCCGGCGTGACATTCGCATTTATGAAGCTCAACTAAACTCTCGCATGTATGAAATGGTCGTTTAGGGATATATAGCTGGAAGCAAATGTTTGACCGAAAGTGATTCAAAACACTTATCATCTTTCGTGCATAAATTGTACTAACTTCATTCTCACTTTATCCAATGCAATTTATCGACCAACAGAAGAAAAACCAAACGATGAACGTCGCATAATATTTATTATATAAAAAAAAAAATTGAATGCTTGGAGATTTTTCTTACTGAAAGTATTGACTACCAAATCATGCGAATTCAGAGAATTCAATTGTTTATAGAACAATAAATAATAAATGCTTTCTAACCCCATCTCTATTTCTCTTAAGTGGTTCATCTTTAGTGCATAAATTGTTGATAATATATCGTCAGTTCAAACTATGAAGATTTTTCACTTCATTCAATGCCATTTATCGACCAATTAATCGTCCACAGCAGAAAAACCAAACGATGAACGGGCGACATATATATTATTTATTATATATATATATAAAAAAAGAATGTTGATCCATCACTCACTGAAAAGGGCCGCATATATAATATCTTGGAGATGTTTACTACCTAGATTTTCTATCCCAAAACCCTAAGACCAATTCGACAGAAAAGAAATTGCTTTCGAAAATCATTAATTGTTGATAATATATCGTCAGTTCAAAACTATGGAGATTTTTCTTACTGAAATTATTGACTAACAAATCATGGGAATTCAGAGAATTCAATTGTTTCTAGAACAATTAATTATATGTCGAATAAGTTTATACATCAATAAATAATAAATACAGAGTGAAACACAACATCACGCAACAAGCTAGCTGGCTTACCAAAAGATCACTGCTGAGTTCTCTATAAATACTTGCTGCCCTGTCACTACATATACATAAAACCTTCTTTAACCTAATTATTTCATACCATTAGTTTTCACTAGCCATGGAAATCTTCACAAAGCAACTCACCCGTGTTGATCTTGAGAAAGGATTGGTGCTACCACCCCGTTCTAACCTAGAACCCCTGCAACGTTTTCAAGGGACCATAGAATTGTCCACCATAGTTGAGTCAGCTGCAGGAACCCGTTTACCGGAACCAGTGCCAATTCACTGCTCAACCACAGGAGGAAGCCTTGTATTTAAAACAGGCTGGTATCATATTGCTAGCAAAGTTGGCCTCAAAAGTGGAGATACTGTGACTTTCTATCAGGAGGTTAACGGAGGAGCACAGTTCAAATTGAAAGTGAGAAATGATCGTTAAAGTAAAGAAGAAATGCGATGGAAACAGTGTCTTCCATACATGCATGAACGTCCGAATGCTCGTCCTTTTTTTTCTTCTTTGTTCTGTCTCCTGCAATCCTCGTGTCTGGTTTCTGTCCGGTGTCAGCATTTGAGAAAACTTTTCTCAAAATTATCGTCTGCAATCTTCGTGTGTAGTTTCCTCGTTTCCTTGCATGTGTGAGGAAATTATGAATAATTAATTTCTCCTTTAGATGAAAGAGTTTGTCTGTGATTGTAATATGTGTTTTGAGCTTTAATTTTGTGCTTTTTGGTAACAAAATTATTATGTGTTGCGAATTGCTTTAAAAAATTTAATGAGATGTGATTTGATTCATAGCTTAAACTGAAATTATATTAGAAGCAAATCATTTTTCAGAGTAATTTAATTATGTTTTACCAAAAGAAGAAGAAATAGCGCATGAAATGCTTTTGAAATTTAACTCTCAACTAATTTGATTTTGAATGATCAAATTATTAAAAATATTAATTAAAAAAAGATTGCAAAAACACACACAAAGAAAGAGGATAAAATTTGAGAGAAAAAACCTAAAACCGATGAAATTATTAAAAAACTAAAAAATAATTCTAAAAATATAAATAACAATTAAAAAAACAAAGATAAAATTTAAAAGATTAAAAATCATAAGGAATAATATTAAAAATATTTTTAATTTAATAAATTATTTATAAATTAAAAAAGGATAAAGGATGAAAAATTATTATATATATATGTGTGTGTGTGTGTGTGTGTTATCAATTATCAACAAAACTCTGCCTTCTCTATGTCGTCTATAAGGTCCCACTAACTACTCAATTATGTTTAAACTTTTCAGAGTCTAATATCTGAACGTCTTTGTATCCATATAACTTGATAGAGTTGGACAATTTAAAAGAAAATAAAGTCCATGTTCAAAATCATCGATTTTTCTTATTAAATCAATATTAATATTGGTATTTTTTTTTTAAATCAAAAGATAAATGTTGGACCCAATCAATTAAAAACAAAAAACAATTTTCCAACTATAAATTAGTGTCCACACACACATTGAAGAGGGGGGAGCCATTAAAAAAAATCTAAAAAAAAAACCCTAGATCTATGATCTTAAAACCTAAACCTAGCCGCCGCCACCCTCTCTTCCTCCCAAACTAGTCTCCATCTCCCCCATAACAGCCCCACTGACCACGTCTTCATCTCTTTCAACACCGGGCACTTCTCCATCCTCACTAGTTGCTTTGGTCAGCATTAACAATCAAACTCATTCACCTCTCCATACTCTTTACCGCCTGATAAAGGAGTATTTATAAGGGGGCGAGAGCCACCGTACCACTATCCAATCGCGCTGAATGGGTAGGGTGGTTGGGCAACCTCCCCAAGGCTATCCACAAGGCTTATCCTCTCTGTTTTTTCATCTCAATGAAGGCCATGAGAAGAGTATGGGTTATGTTGGTTTTTTTAGGCTTCTGAGAGAGAGAGAGAGAGAGGCGCCGCAAAGGAGGGAAAGAAAAACCTTCTTCCCTTTCCTTTGTGAGTCCAGGGGAAGAAGATGACAAATAATGGCATCAAAACAACATCATTTGCAACTTTTTTTCTTCAATGAAGAATGAATTAAATGACATTGTTTTTTTTTTTTTTTTAACAAAATGTGTCGTTTCATTTAAAAGAAAAAGGCACAAAAAAGAGTTTATTTCCAGATCAGTCTTTAATTTTTTATTTATTCAATCAAGTATGCAATTGAGATTTTGATTTTAATAATCAATTCAATTGCATCCTTACCAAATCCAAATGTCAGCTCTGAAGGTGGCATCCTTTTTCATTTTGATCATTGGTTTTGAATTTGTGTATTTTGACCTTTAATTGATAAACAAAATTCTAATTTTTTAAAATTTGGCCCCTAATTCAGTCAATTCCAGCCCCTATATTTATACATATTTTATTGATAAGAGACAAGAATTCCTTGTCTCTCCATACTTGCCAGGGATACCATATGACATTTTTCCTTAAGGGTAGATGATCGCTGCGACACCGCACACGTGCGATAAAATGGCGACTCCACTGGGGACCTTGTGGACTAAACTTTGTTTTGTCTAATTTTTGTGTTATTGTTGGGTTTGTTTGTCATTTTTAATATGCAGTGTTTTGTATTTGTTCATACGCTTTAATTTTGTACATATTTGTTCATGCATTATATAGAATTGCTTCATGCATCATTCTTTCTTTTTTTTAAAAAAAAAAAAAAAGCTCATACTGGAAATCTTTAGGTTAAGTGGGGGACTAGCAGCTTACTTTACGACTTTTAAGTCAAGGTTTAAGTTTGTGTAAACCCTAACTCTTCGCTGAGTGCTTAGACTGGTAATGATTGGTCCACATACCAGCCCATCACCTATTGAGCCCCCATAGTGCCTTCACGAGGGTGATCACTAGGACAATAAGGGACCCTTTTAGAGACTAAATAGCCAACCTACCCTTGTCAAGCAAAAAAGAATTAGAACTTGCCTTTAGGGTGTATGCTCCATACGCTTTGTTTTGCATCATAGCAAGCCTTTCCTGAAGCATCTTGAAATCAAGACTTGCGGGTAACATAATGACCGTAGCTCAAAAAATTTTCAGAGAATTTCACTTCCACTCCACTTTTGTGGAAAGGATTTGCCCCACCAAAGGTAGAAATGTTCATATGGATGCTGCTTCAAGACAGAGTATCTACAAGAGCCTTTCTAACAAACCGCCATTAACTACATCCTAGATAGGCAACATGTCCTCTGGGTATATGCCGAATACAATAGAACAAGTGATTTGATCAAAAGTAAGTTCCAATGACAAACTTTCATGATGTTACCATATGGAATTTTATGGGATGTTTGAACCATTCAAAAAAAGCTGATTTTCAAAGTTTAGAGGCCTGTTTGGAATACATTATTTCAACTCATACTTCACCATCTTGCACTCTGATTAAAAACCTAAAATAATAATTTTTCATACACATGAAATGATTTGATTAGAGACCTTGAAGGTATTTTGGTATGGTTTAATAAGTGATTTGTTCTTGTTTATATGAGTTAATTTGTCTCCTTTGTATAAATTTCCTTTTATGTTCTTATTTTTAACTTCTAGTAAACTATAGCCTTAATTTGGTTTTATCAATAAATAACTTGATTATTAAAAAAAAAAAATAGTAATTGTATATATATATAGAGCCAACTTTGTTGAGACAAGGCAACCATGGTGAGTTTGATAAGCAAACGGTGGCTATTAAATGGTGCAATACATGAACTGCCACATAAATAAACTCTTGAAATTATGAAGTTCGAATGCTACTTGTTAAAAAAAATAACCCAACAAAAAAGAGGCTATAAATCAATGATCTCTTGTGGAAAATCTTTATATACGTAAAGGATAAATATTTTAAAAATGTATATTTAATAAGTTGTTCTTTTTGAGTTGCAAATTTATTTAATTATTATATAACGTAGAACGCTTGCTTATTATGTAATATAGTAAGGCCTTCTGCTAATTAAAGAAACAAAAAACAATATTAGAGAATAATATAAATCATATCTTGGGATGTCATCTAATACCTTAAACTATTAGATTGAAATGATTCTTTTACATGATATCAGAGTCTTGATGACTAAGTAGTACGAGTTTGAATTTTGCTATCCTCATTTATTTGATAAAAATTAAGCACAAGGTAAAATGATCTTGTACAAGTTTCAAGCTCAAACGAGCTTTCACTTGAGGGGACGTGTTAGAGAATAATATAAATCATATCTTGGGACTTCACCTAATAACTTAAGTTATTGGATTGAGATGATTTCTTTGACAAAAAGTATGTATGTGTATTCTATTAGCAACATAGACCGACAAAGATCATTAATTACTTATTTTATTAGAAAAATTATTTTGTACATGTATGTTATCAATAATCAACAAAAGTACTATGCCTTCTCTTTGCCGTCTACAAGGTCTCATTAACTACTCAATTATGTTTGAACTTTTCTGAGTCTAATATCTGACCATTTCTTTATCGATATGGCTTGAAAGAGATGGACAATTTAAAAGAAAATAGAGGCCATGCTCAAAATCGGTTGTCGTCAAGCATCAAATGATAGAAGTTAACCTGACAAATGCAATAAAGACCACAACAGTTTGTAAATTGATGGCTACAGCATCATCATTGTTGCTATTCAATTTTGAGCGCATTTCTACATTATTTTTGAGAAAAAAAAAATAGCAAAAAATAGCAAAAATCTATAAAAATATATTCTTGATATATCTGTATTGTTTTCAGCAATTTTAGCATCACCTCGAAAGAATTTAAATTTCAAAAAAAAAAAATCAACTCGTTCGACTTTTAACATATTATTTTTGAAAAAATAGCAAAAAATAGTTAGAGTATGTTTGGCAGTGTGGTAGCGGTTGCTTTTCAAATAACTTTTCGTGCCGAAATGTATGCCAACGATGTTTTTTTCATTTTTTTAAAATTATTTTTGATATCAGCACATCCAAACGATCCCAAAACATACAAACCATATTAAATTTTAGCAAAAAAAAAATAAAAAAAAAATGATCCTTTGTTTTGAATTTGTGCATTTTGACCCTTAATTGATAAACAAAATTCTAATTTTTTTAATTTGGCCCCTAATTCGGTCAATTCCAGCCCCTATATTTATACATATTTTTCAGTTTGGTTCTTGGTTTTGAATTTCTTGGATTAAGTTCATAATTGCCCATCAAACTTTAATATTTATGCAATTAAGCCCCTGATTTGACCAACTTAACTCTTAAAAATTGTAATTTGTCCCTTGAACTTTAATTTCTTTAAATGAAAGTCTAAATTGTATTTTGATTTCTTGTCAATAGGGTCTTTTTTTGAGCGGTAGCGCACTACCTAGCATCTTGTATAATACATCGTTGTTTTGGTTTAGCATTTTATATGTGTAGATGATGTCATGGCATGCAGAAAAAGAGCTGGCATATATAAAAAATAGTTTAATTGAAAATTCATATCATTTTTATCAAAACAAAGTGTTCATAAACCAATCAATAGTTGAATTGCTGACTGACAGTTGACCATTTCACAATTTATGTCTAAGTGGTCGGTGGATATGCAGCTGGAAGCAAACGACTGATTCAAAACACTTATCATCCTTTGGTGCATAAATTGTTCTAACCTCACTCTATCTTAATTGTATGTCTTTTATCGATCTATTAATCGTCAACACAAAACGATGAACGTCCGATAATATTTCTTGACATGATTTTTAAATCCTTATTAGCCGGGATGGTGTCTATAGCCTGCGTGACATGGCAATTAAATGCTTTAGTCTTTCGAAATTTGTTCGCCACACAAATAAACTCTCGCGTGTACAAAGCTCGATTTCGGCAACATTGGTTTAGAGGTAGTCTTATATCTTTTTCCGATCTTGAAATGGTCGTTTAGGGATATATAGCTGGAAGCCAATGTTTGACCGAAAGTGATTCAAAACACTTATCATCTTTCGTGCATAAATTGTACTAACTTCATTCTCACTTTATCCGATGCAATTTATCGACCAACAGAAAGAAAAAACCAAACGATGAACGTCGCATAATATTTATTATATAAAAAAAATTGAAATGCTTGGAGATTTTTCTTACTGAAAGTATTGACTACCAAATCATGCGAATTCAGAGAATTCAATTGTTTCTAGAACAATAAATAATAATTACTTTCTAACTAATCATCTCTATCTCTCTTAAGTGGTTCACCTTTTAGTGCATAAATTGTTGATAATATATCGTCAGTTCGAACTATGGAGATTTTTCACTTTATTCAATGCCATTTATCGACCAATTAATCGTCCACAGCAGAAAAACCAAACGATGAACGAGCCACATATATATTATTTATTATAAAAAAAAAAAAGAATGTTGATCCATCACTCACTGAAAAGGGCCGCATATATAACATCTTGGAGATGGTTACTAACTAGAATTTCTATCCAAAACCCTAAGACCAATTCGACAGAAAAGAAGTTGCTTTTGAAAATCATTAATTGTTGATAATTTATTATATATAAAAAAAAAAACTATGGAGATTTTTCTTATTGAAATTATTGACTAAACAAATCATGGGAATTTAGAGAATTCAATTGTTTCTAGAACAATTAATTATATGTCGAATAAGTTTATACATCAATAAATAATAAATACAGAGTGAAACACAACATCACGCAACAAGCTAGCTGGCTTACCATAAGATCACTGCTGAGTTCTCTATAAATACTTGCTGCCCTGTCACTACATATACATAAAACCTTCTTTAACCTAATTATTTCATAGCAATAATTCTCATTATATTGCCATGGAAATCTTCACAAAGCAACTCACCCCTGTTGATCTTGAGAGAGGATTGGTGCTACCACCCCGTTCTAACCTAGAACACCGAGAATTGTCCACCATAGTTGAGTCATCTGCCGGCACCCGTTTACCGGACCCGGTGACAATTCACTGCTCCACCACATCAGGAAGACTTGTATTTACAAGAGGTTGGCTTGACATTGCTCGCGATGCTGGCTTCAGAAGTGGAGATACTGTGACTTTCTATCAGGAGGTGAACGGGGGAGCACAGTACAAAATGAGAGTGAGAAATGCTGGTTGAAGTAAAAAAGAAATGTGACGGGAGAGTGTCTTCCATACCTGAAATTCCGAGTGCGCGTCCTTTTGTTTCTTCTTTGTCATGTCTCCTGCTATCATCGTGTCTAGTTTCTGTACGGTATCAGCAGTCGAGAAAAACTATCCATATCCAGGAGTCGATATATAATTAATTGTTCTTCTTCCTTTAGTTGGGCCACGTTGCAATGTCAGTTGAAGAATGTTTAGTTCATTTTCTATATGTATAAGATAACTTGTGTGTTCCTATATATTAGTCTTCCATGATCACCTAAAGATTTGCCATTTTTGCTCGTGCTTTCTCAGCTCCTGCTATACTACATTGAAAACCAAAACAAAACAAAACGGCAGTACTGTGTTATCCCATCTCTAGGAATAGCTAATCATTTCCAAAACTCTATATATATACGTAATGATTTGCCATTTTTGCTCGTGATTTTGGTAGAATATATATATGTTTTATTGATTAAAACTACTTTAGATTAGTATTATTTAAAACATCACTAAATCATACTGTTTGGAAGGATTTTCTCTAATTCTCTAACTATATATGTTTGGCATAGCTGACTTGTTAAGATTAATGGAGAGATAATAGCATTACTAAATAACATGTTGCACTACCACTTACCCATGTTCCTGAAATAATAACCGATCTTAGCTGAGTTCCGTAAGAATTATCTACTTAAATCCAATTAATTTAATGGTTCAATCCATAAATTGATTCACTTGAGTGAATTGTGATTTTTTATATATATATATAAAAAATAACACCATTTTAACCTTTAATAAAAAAATAATAATTTAAAATATGTACTATTTAAAAAATATTTCCCATGCATGTTGCGGCTTAACTAGGTCTAGATTCATGACTCTTCATTCTATATAATCTGTATTCCTCTAGATTAACCTTTCTTGATATGTTCGAGGTATGTCCGTCGAGAAAACACAAACTCTTAAACAATTGGTAAATATGTTTTTTGGTTTTTTTAAAACAATTTTTTTTTAACATTTTTTTTGTGCAGGGATCCAAAAGTAAATTGTTGTAACCCATTTTTGGGTCCCCCTAAAAATAAAATAAATAGCCAAAAGAGGTTAGAAAAATAACCGGAGGCAGAAGCGCCCAGAAAACAGTCAGAAAAATGGTCAAGGAATTTAAAAAATACAAGGATTAAATTTTTGACAGTATATTCTTGAAGGATGAAAGCCCTATTGAGAAGGAAAATTTGAATTTTGAGGAGAAAAGCCCAAATTTGGATTTTTATGGCTTAATTGGATTTTTATTTGAATTTATAGAAGATTTGATTCCAAGAAAAATTGATTTTTAAGTCAATTTGGGCTTTAATTAGAAGAAATTAAAGTTCTGGGGCCAAATTATGATTTTTAGGAATTTATTAAGTCAAATCAGGGGCTTAATTGCATAAATATTGAAGTTTTAATGGCCAATTAGGGACTTAATTGAGAAAATCCGAAACCAGGGACCAAATTGGAAGAGGCGCGTAAATGGAGGGGCTGCTAATTTTTCGGTTCAGGGGCCTATTGAAGAAATTGAAAGTTTATTAATCAATTGAGGGCTAAATTGCATAAATCAGATGCCAAGACCAAAAATGAAAAAGGCGGCCAACAAGAAGGGCGGGGACCGAATTGGGAGGACTGATTTGAAAGATTGGCCACTTAAATGAAACAGCGCGTTTTACTCAAAACGACGCCGTTTCATATACAAAAAAAAAAAAAAAAAAAACAAGAAAGCAGAACGGTGTCGTTTTGAAACGACACTGTTCATCATCTCCTTCCCCCCCGTTTTAGCAGAACCGAAGGCAAAAATTTCGAAAAATTCTCCTGCGTCTCTCTCCTCGCCCCCACCACCGCCGAAAGAGCCGACCAGCCGTTGCGTGATTGAAGGCGCACTAACCATGGTCTCCCACCCGTTCTGCCCCTATAAATATAGAAGAAAACCGAAGAGAAAAAAGACCCGAGAGAGGACCGGAGAGAGAGGAGAAAGAGAGGAGAGAGAGAGAGAGCGAACCGAACACTTGGAAACAGCCGCAGCGCCGCCGCCCGGAGCCACCGTGCACGAGCCACACCACCGCCAGCGACCACCTCCTCCACGCCAGGTACATTTTTCTTCCCCCCATTTTTGTGTCTTCTGCAGGTTTGCCTCCTGCATGCATTCTGCATGCAGGAGGCGGGGAAGAAAATTAATTCTTCCCCGCTGGGCCTGGGGCTGCTGGGCCAGCCCCGATGCTGGCCCAGCCTTGCAAGTCTGGGCCGGTCTTGGCCCAGACCGTAGGAGTTTTCGGGCCGAGATCGGCCCAATGTCATTCGGGCCGAGATCGGCCCGTCTCTTTTTTGGGGCTGAGCCTGGCCCATTCATTTGGGCCGGCCCAGCCCTATAATATATATATATATTATTATATTTATAATATATATGTGTATGTGTTATATATATATATATATAAAAATATTTATAAAAAAATCTAAAAAATCTAAAAAAAAAATGTTGTTACTTTCCTTTCATATATATATATTTTTAAGGGGGTTTTTGTATTTTTTTTTTATTGTGGAGGCATAAATTTAGTATTTAAAATATCTGATTTTCGTCAAGATACCCGAAATTTTAAAAAGATAAATTTATTTTTTTTGCTTTCAAAAATTTCTAAAATTCCTAAAAAAAATATTTGTGGATTTTTTCCGCATATTTTTTTTTTATGACTTAATATTAGTTCATATTTTTATTTTGTGGAGATACAAATTCAGTATTAAAAATACCGATTTCGTAAAAAAAATTATATTGTTTTAAAAAAAAAATATATATATATATATATTTCTTGCGTGTTGCATACGGCCAATACTCTAACATGTTTTCAAAGTTCTTTTTATAAAAAAAATATATTGGAAGCTTCGAAAGTGTGTTTTCGCATAGATTTCTTTAAACACAAAATTATTTTCCTGCATTTTTGGATTTTACAACATGTTTGTAAAACTCCAAAGGGTATTGGCCAATATTCCAAAAACTATAAAAATCTTATTTTTGGAGAGGGAATTTATTTATTATTCATCACTAATGTTTGGATAAAGAAATCCTTAAAAGGATTGAATATCCAAAATATTATTGGGAATAATAAATCCGCGCACATTCTTGAAAGAAGCCTTGATTATAATCGAGGACATTTCAAAATTAATTAATTAATTAATTTATTTTTCTTTTCATGATTTATGTGTCACAAACTTTTGAAATACTAAGAGAAAAATGAGCTTTGAAAGCACATGGAATCTCCTTAGATTTCTATCCAAAATCAATTGACGAGCCTAAAAAAATATCAACACCATAGCAATTATAAGGCAAACCAAACACCAAGCAGCTTACCTTAGGTAGGGCGTACTAGGGGTGCTAATACCTTCCCTTTACGCAACCAGTCCCTTGCCTTAGAATCTCTGAAAGACCAGTTAGGGTTCCTAGTGACCAAAATACTAGGTGGCGACTCCCAAAGAAACCAAATCAGCAAAACGAACAAAAGGAAAGTCGCCAGTCGAATTCGCAAAAAACCAACCTTTTTTATTATTTTTTTTTGGGGTGCGACATAAATAATAACATAAATAATCATCAATTATATTGAAATAAGAAAAAAAAGTGATATTTGATCAAATGTCTATATTTGTTGTGCGTTATGGATTAGGAAAAAGAAAAGGATGGCATCTTTATATAACCCATTAATGAGTTAATAGATTACTATCACATAAATCAAATTTAAAACTTAATCTTTTAATCATTATTTAATATGATATTAGAGTATTTTTAACTAAGTTTGCACCATCAAATAAATTCATACCCTTATAAACATAAACAACGTGAAAAGATTTTGAGCGGTAATGCCTAGGTGTGTTCAAAAAAAACTGAATAAACCGAGAAAACCAAGAAAAAAATTAACCGAAAAAAACTGAACGAGAACAAAACCGATTAAATTGATTAGAATATTTACAAAAAAACCCGGTTCGGTTCGGTTTGGTTTTTGGTTTTGTTAATGCAGAAACCAGTTAACTCGAACCGAACCAGTTAAAAAAAAAAAAAGATCCTAACCACCACTGTATAAATAAAAACTTTTGCCCCCCTCACAACCTAACCCTAATAGACTACCAGAGGCTAAAAAAAAGGGTTCCTAATTAGAGCAAACCACCCAGTACTAGAGGCTCTCCCTCTCGCCTCTCCAAAATATTTTTATCCTATAAGACAAGTTCTTTTGTTCAGTATGATTACATCATAGAAGCATCAATGGGTAGGCATCTGTTTCCTCTCCTCTCCTTTTGTTTTTGGGTGATGGGTTTTTTTTTGTTGATGAGATGATGGAAACAAGGTTACTGATGAGATCTGTTTGTTTTGTGTATGAGGTGAAGGGTTTTTGTTTTTGGGTTATTTGGTTTTATGTCTAGTCTCTAGGGCTAGAATCCTGCTTTACACCTTCTATGAGATCTATTGGGGTTAAACAATCCATGGACCACATTGCAATTGAGTTAACAGGAAGTGAACCAGCAACCGTGATGCAAGAAACTGATGAGGCAACTAGGCATAAAAAGATTTGCATATGGGTGCTTTCAGGTTGAGCATAAAAAACCGAGCCGAAACCAAATCAAAACCGGTCGGTTTGGGCTGGTTTCAGTTCGGTTTCGGGTTTGTTTGTGTTTTTTAGTTTGGTTGTTTTTTAAAGATAAAAAACCGAATCAAACAAAAAATGATCATGATATCACCTTACCTAGCATCCATCACTCTTTTGGTTTAGCATTCTATGCCTAGATGACGTCATGGCATGCAGAAACTAAAGAGCTGGCATATATAAAACATAGTTTAATTGAAAATTCATAGGATTTTTATCAGAAAAAGTGTTAATAAACCAATAACTGATTCACAATTTATGTCTAAATGGTCGGTGGATATATATATATAGCTGGAAGCAAATGACTGATTCAAAACACTTACCATCTACCTTTGGTGCATAAATCGTTCTAACATCAAATTATATCTTAAATTCTATGTCTTTTATCGATCTATTAATATTTATTTAATATATATAAAAAGATTGTTAGCTGGGAGAAATAGTGCGTATCCGTGCGTGCACTTAAATTGCCAAGTTTCCGTAAGAATATAACCTTTTCGTAGGCGGGCTCGAAATTAATGAATGTCTGGAAGGCTCCATCACTCACTGAAAAGGACCAAATCTCTATCAGAAAAACCTGAGATAATTGCTGATAAGATCTTGCTTCTTCAAACTACAGAGATTTTCTTACTGAAAGCATTGACCAACAAAACATTGGAAATTCAGAGATTCATTGTTTCTAGAAACAATTATGTGTCGAATAAGTTCATACGTCAATTAAAAATAAAAAGAGAGTGAAACGAGACATTTCGCAACAAGCTAGCTGCTTATCATAACATCACTGAACTCTATAAATACCTTCGAGGCCTTTCACTACAAACACACAAAACCCTCTTTAACCTAATTAATTCATAGCAATAATTCTCATTATATTGCCATGGAAATCTTCACAAAGCAACTCACCCTGTTGATCTTGAGAGAGGATTGGTGCTACCACCCCGTTCTAACCTAGAACACCGAGAATTGTCCACCATAGTTGAGTCAATCTGCCGGCACCCGTTTACCGGACCCGGTGACAATTCACTGCTCCACCACATCAGAAGACTTGTATTTACAAGAGGTTGGCTTGACATTGCTCGCGATGCTGGCCTCAGAAGTGGAGATACTGTGACTTTCTATCAGGAGGTGAACGGGGGAGCACAGTACAAAATGAGAGTGAGAAATGCTGGTTGAAGTAAAAAAGAAATGTGACGGGAGAGTGTCTTCCATACCTGAAATTCCGAGTGCGCGTCCTTTTGTTTCTTCTTTGTCATGTCTCCTGCTATCATCGTGTCTAGTTTCTGTACGGTATCAGCAGTCGAGAAAAACTATCCATATCCAGGAGTCGATATATAATTAATTGTTCTTCTTCCTTTAGTTGGGCCACGTTGCAATGTCAGTTGAAGAATGTTTAGTTCATTTTCTATATGTATAAGATAACTTGTGTGTTCCTATATATTAGTCTTCCATGATCACCTAAAGATTTGCCATTTTTTGCTCGTGCTTTCTCAGCTCCTGCTATACTACATTGAAAAACCAAAACAAAACAAAACGGCAGTACTGTGTTATCCATCTCTAGAATAGCTAATCATTTCCAAAAACTCTATATATACGTAATGATTTGCCATTTTTGCTTCGTGATTTTGTAGAATTATATATATGTTTTATTTGATTAAAACTACTTTAGATTAGTATTATTTAAAAACATCACTAAATCATACTGTTTGGAAGGATTTTCTCTAATTCTCTAACTATATATTTTGGCATAGCTGACTTGTTAAGATTAATGGAGAGATAATAGCATTACTAAAATAACATGTTGCCACTACCACTTACCCATGTTCCTGAAATAATAACCGATCTTAGCTGAGTTCCGTAAGAATTATCTACTTAAATCCAATTAATTTAATGGTTCAATCCATAAATTGATTCACTTGAGTGAATTGTGATTTTTTATATATATATATAAAAAATAACACCATTTTAACCTTTAATAAAAAATAATAATTTAAAATATGTACTATTTAAAAAATATTTCCCATGCATGTTGCGGCTTAACTAGGTCTAGATTCATGACTCTTCATTCTATATAATCTGTATTCCTCTAGATTAACCTTTCTTTATATGTTCGAGGTATGTCCGTCGAGAAAACACAAACTCTTAAACAATTGGTAAATTAGTTGTTGTGTATTTTTTTCTAATAGGAAGCTTGCTCTCGTTTTGCTACTCGTGATCCATTATATATATATATATATATATATATATATATATATGTTTTTTGGTTTTTTTTAAAACAATTTTTTTTAACATTTTTTTTGTGCAGGATCCAAAAGTAAATAATAACATAAATAATCATCAATTATATTGAAATAAGAAAAAAAAAAGTGATATTTGATCAAAATGTCTATATTTGTTGTGCGTTATGATTAGGAAAAAGAAAAGGATGGCATCTTTATATAACCCCATTAATGAGTTAATAGATTACTATCACATAAATCAAATTTAAAACTTAATCTTTAATCATTATTTAATATGATATTAGAGTATTTTTAACTAAGTTTGCACCATCAAAATAAATTCATACCCTTATAAACATAAACAACGTTGAAAAGATTTTGAGCGGTAATGCCTAGGTGTGTTTCAAAAAAACTGATTAAATCGAGAAAACCAAAAAAAAATTAACCGAAAAAACTGAACCGAGAACAAAATCGATTAAATTGATTAGAATATTTACAAAAAAACCTGGTTCGGTTCGGTTTGGTTTTTGGTTTTGTAATGCAGAAGAAAACCAGTTAACTCGAACCGAACCAGTTAAAAAAAAAAAAGATCCTAACCACCACTGGTATAAATAAAAACTTTTGCCCCCCTCACACCTAACCCCTAATAGACTACCAGAGGCTAAAAAAAATAAGGTTCCTAATTAGAGCAACCACCCCAGTACTAGAGAGCTCTCCCTCTCGCCTCTCCAAAATATTTATATCCTATAGGACAAGTTCTTTTGTTCAGTATGATTACATCATAGAAGCATCAATGGGTAGGCATCTGTTTCCTCTCCTCTCCTTTTGTTTTTGTGATGGGTTTTTTTGTTGATGAGATGATGGAAACAAGGTTACTGATGAGATCTGTTTGTTTTTTGTGTATGAGGTGAAGGGTTTTTGTTTTTGGTTATTTGGTTTTATGTCTAGTCTCTAGGGCTAGAATCCTGCTTTACACCTTCTATGAGATCTATTGGGGTTAAAACAATCCATGGACCACATTGCAATTGAGTTAACAGGAAGTGAACCAGCAACCGTGATGCAAGAAACTGATGAGGCAACTAGGCATAAAAAGATTTGCATATGGGTGCTTTCAGGTTTGAGCATAAAAAACCGAGCCGAAACCAAATCAAAACCGGTCGGTTTGGGCTGGTTTCAGTTCGGTTTTCGAGTTTGTTTGTGTTTTTTAGTTTGGTTGTTTTTTTAAAGATAAAAACCGAATCAAACAAAAAAATGATCATGATATCACCTTACCTAGCATCCATCACTCTTTTGGTTTAGCATTCTATGCCTAGATGACGTCATGGCATGCAGAAACTAAAGAGCTGGCATATATAAACATAGTTTAATTGAAAATTCATAGGATTTTTATCAGAAAAAAGTGTTAATAAACCAATAACTGATTCACAATTTATGTCTAAATGGTCGGTGGATATATATATATAGCTGGAAGCAAATGACTGATTCAAAACACTTACCATCTACCTTTGGTGCATAAATCGTTCTAACATCATTATATCTTAAATTCTATGTCTTTATCGATCTATTAATATTTATTTAATATATATAAAAAAGATTGTTAGCTGGGAGAAAATAGTGCGTATCCGTGCGTGCACTTAAATTGCCAAGTTTCCGTAAGAATATAACCTTTCGTAGGGCGGGCTCGAAAATTAATGAATGTCTGGAAGGCTCCATCACTCACTGAAAAGGACCAAATCTCTATCAGAAAAACCTGAGATAATTGCTGATAAGATCTTGCTTCTTCAAACTACAGAGATTTTTCTTACTGAAAGCATTGACCAACAAAACATTGGAATTCAGAGAATTCAATTGTTTCTAGAACAATTATGTGTCGAATAAGTTCATACGTCAATTAAAAATAAAAAGAGAGTGAAACGAGACATTTCGCAACAAGCTAGCTGGCTTATCATAACATCACTGAACTCTATAAATACCTTCGAGGCCTTTTCACTACAAACACACAAAACCCTCTTTAACCTAATTAATTCATAGCAATAATTCTCATTATATTGCCATGGAAATCTTCACAAAGCAACTCACCCTGTTGATCTTGAGAGAGGATTGGTGCTACCACCCCGTTCTAACCTAGAACACCGAGAATTGTCCACCATAGTTGAGTCATGTGCCGGCACCCGTTTACCGGACCCGGTGACAATTCACTGCTCCACCACATCAGGAAGACTTGTATTTACAAGAGGTTGGCTTGACATTGCTCGCGATGCTGGCCTCAGAAGTGGAGATACTGTGACTTTCTATCAGGAGGTGAACGGGGGAGCACAGTACAAAATGAGAGTGAGAAATGCTGGTTGAAGTAAAAAAAGAAATGTGACGGGAGAGTGTCTTCCATACCTGAAATTCCGAGTGCGCGTCCTTTTGTTTCTTCTTTGTCATGTCTCCTGCTATCATCGTGTCTAGTTTCTGTACGGTATCAGCAGTCGAGAAAAAACTATCCATATCCAGGAGTCGATATATAATTAATTGTTCTTCTTCCTTTAGTTGGCCACGTTGCAATGTCAGTTGAAGAATGTTTAGTTCATTTTCTATATGTATAAAGATAACTTGTGTGTTCCTATATATTAGTCTTCCATGATCACCTAAAGATTTGCCATTTTTGCTCGTGCTTTCTCAGCTCCTGCTATACTACATTGAAAACCAAAACAAAACAAAACGGCAGTACTGTGTTATCCCATCTCTAGAATAGCTAATCATTTCCAAAACTCTATATATACGTAATGATTTGCCATTTTTGCTCGTGATTTTGGTAGAATATATATATGTTTTATTGATTAAAACTACTTTAGATTAGTATTATTTAAAAACATCACTAAATCATACTGTTTGGAAGGATTTTCTCTAATTCTCTAACTATATATGTTTGCATAGCTGACTTGTTAAGATTAATGGAGAGATAATAGCATTACTAAATAACATGTTGCCACTACCACTTACCCATGTTCCTGAAATAATAACCGATCTTAGCTGAGTTCCGTAAGAATTATCTACTTAAATCCAATTAATTTAATGGTTCAATCCATAAATTGATTCACTTGAGTGAATTGTGATTTTTTATATATATATATAAAAATAACACCATTTTAACCTTTAATAAAAAATAATAATTTAAAATATGTACTATTTAAAAAATATTTCCCATGCATGTTGCGGCTTAACTAGGTCTAGATTCATGACTCTTCATTCTATATAATCTGTATTCCTCTAGATTAACCTTTCTTTATATGTTCGAGGTATGTCCGTCGAGAAAACACAAACTCTTAAACAATTGGTAAATTAGTTGTTGTGTATTTTTTTCTAATAGGAAGCTTGCTCTCGGTTTTGCTACTCATGATCCATTATATATATATATATATATATATATATATATATATATATATATATATATATGTTTTTTGGTTTTTTTAAAAACAATTTTTTTTAACATTTTTTTTGTGCAGGGATCCAAAAGTAAATAATAACATAAATAATCATCAATTATATTGAAATAAGAAAAAAAAGTGATATTTGATCAAATGTCTATATTTGTTGTGCGTTATGGATTAGGAAAAAGAAAAGGATGGCATCTTTATATAACCCCATTAATGAGTTAATAGATTACTATCACATAAATCAAATTTAAAACTTAATCTTTTAATCATTATTTAATATGATATTAGAGTATTTTTAACTAAGTTTGCACCATCAAATAAATTCATACCCTTATAAACATAAACAACGTGAAAAGATTTTGAGCGGTAATGCCTAGGTGTGTTCAAAAAAACTGATAAATCGAGAAAACCAAGAAAAAATTAACCGAAAAAACTGAACCGAGAACAAAATCGATTAAATTGATTAGAATATTTACAAAAAAACCTGGTTCGGTTCGGTTTGGTTTTTGGTTTTGTAATGCAGAAACCAGTTAACTCGAACCGAACCAGTTAAAAAAAAAAAAGATCCTAACCACCACTGGTATAAATAAAAACTTTTGCCCCCCTCACACCTAACCCTAATAGACTACCAGAGGCTAAAAAAAAGGGTTCCTAATTAGAGCAACCACCCCAGTACTAGAGGCTCTCCCTCTCGCCTCTCCAAAATATTTTATCCTATAGGACAAGTTCTTTTGTTCAGTATGATTACATCATAGAAGCATCAATGGGTAGGCATCTGTTTCCTCTCCTCTCCTTTTGTTTTTGGGTGATGGGTTTTTTTGTTGATGAGATGATGGAAACAAGGTTACTGATGAGATCTGTTTGTTTTTGTGTATGAGGTGAAGGGTTTTTGTTTTTGGGTTATTTGGTTTTATGTCTAGTCTCTAGGGCTAGAATCCTGCTTTACACCTTCTATGAGATCTATTGGGGTTAAACAATCCATGGACCACATTGCAATTGAGTTAACAGGAAGTGAACCAGCAACCGTGATGCAAGAAACTGATGAGGCAACTAGGCATAAAAAGATTTGCATATGGGTGCTTTCAGGTTTGAGCATAAAAAACCGAGCCGAAACCAAATCAAAACCGGTCGGTTTGGGCTGGTTTCAGTTCGGTTTCGGGTTTGTTTGTGTTTTTTAGTTTGGTTGTTTTTTAAAGATAAAAACCGAATCAAACAAAAAATGATCATGATATCACCTTACCTAGCATCCATCACTCTTTTGGTTTAGCATTCTATGCCTAGATGACGTCATGGCATGCAGAAACTAAAGAGCTGGCATATATAAACATAGTTTAATTGAAAATTCATAGGATTTTTATCAGAAAAAGTGTTAATAAACCAATAACTGATTCACAATTTATGTCTAAATGGTCGGTGGATATATATATATAGCTGGAAGCATGACTGATTCAAAACACTTACCATCTACCTTTGGTGCATAAATCGTTCTAACATCATTATATCTTAAATTCTATGTCTTTTATCGATCTATTAATATTTATTTAATATATATAAAAAAGATTGTTAGCTGGGAGAAAATAGTGCGTATCCGTGCGTGCACTTAAATTGCCAAGTTTCCGTAAGAATATAACCTTTCGTAGGGCGGGCTCGAAATTAATGAATGTCTGGAAGGCTCCATCACTCACTGAAAAGGACCAAATCTCTATCAGAAAAACCTGAGATAATTGCTGATAAGATCTTGCTTCTTCAAACTACAGAGATTTTTCTTACTGAAAGCATTGACCAACAAAACATTGGAATTCAGAGAATTCAATTGTTTCTAGAACAATTATGTGTCGAATAAGTTCATACGTCAATTAAAAATAAAAAGAGAGTGAAACGAGACATTTCGCAACAAGCTAGCTGGCTTATCATAACATCACTGAACTCTATAAATACCTTCGAGGCCTTTCACTACAAACACACAAAACCCTCTTTAACCTAATTAATTCATAGCAATAATTCTCATTATATTGCCATGGAAATCTTCACAAAGCAACTCACCCCTGTTGATCTTGAGAGAGGATTGGTGCTACCACCCCGTTCTAACCTAGAACACCGAGAATTGTCCACCATAGTTGAGTCATCTGCCGGCACCCGTTTACCGGACCCGGTGACAATTCACTGCTCCACCACATCAGAAAGACTTGTATTTACAAGAGGTTGGCTTGACATTGCTCGCGATTGCTGGCCTCAGAAGTGGAGATACTGTGACTTTCTATCAGGAGGTGAACGGGGGAGCACAGTACAAAATGAGAGTGAGAAATGCTGGTTGAAGTAAAAAAGAAAATGTGACGGGAGAGTGTCTTCCATACCTGAAATTCCCGAGTGCGCGTCCTTTTGTTTCTTCTTTGTCATGTCTCCTGCTATCATCGTGTCTAGTTTCTGTACGGTATCAGCAGTCGAGAAAAAAACTATCCATATCCAGGAGTCGATATATAATTAATTGTTCTTCTTCCTTTAGTTGGGCCACGTTGCAATGTCAGTTGAAGAATGTTTAGTTCATTTTCTATATGTATAAGATAACTTGTGTGTTCCTATATATTAGTCTTCCATGATCACCTAAAGATTTGCCATTTTTGCTCGTGCTTTCTCAGCTCCTGCTATACTACATTGAAAACCAAAACAAAACAAAACGGCAGTACTGTGTTATCCCATCTCTAGGAATAGCTAATCATTTCCAAAACTCTATATATACGTAATGATTTGCCATTTTTGCTCGTGATTTTGGTAGAATATATATATGTTTTATTGATTAAAACTACTTTAGATTAGTATTATTTAAAACATCACTAAATCATACTGTTTGGAAGGATTTTCTCTAATTCTCTAACTATATATGTTTGGCATAGCTGACTTGTTAAGATTAATGGAGAGATAATAGCATTACTAAATAACATGTTGCCACTACCACTTACCCATGTTCCTGAAATAATAACCGATCTTAGCTGAGTTCCGTAAGAATTATCTACTTAAATCCAATTAATTTAATGGTTCAATCCATAAATTGATTCACTTGAGTGAATTGTGATTTTTTATATATATATATAAAAATAACACCATTTTAACCTTTAATAAAAAATAATAATTTAAAATATGTACTATTTAAAAAAATTTCCCATGCATGTTGCGGCTTAACTAGGTCTAGATTCATGACTCTTCATTCTATATAATCTGTATTCCTCTAGATTAACCTTTCTTGATATGTTCGAGGTATGTCCGTCGAGAAAACACAAACTCTTAAACAATTGGTAAATATGTTTTTTGGTTTTTTTAAAACAATTTTTTTTAACATTTTTTTTGTGCAGGGATCCAAAAGTAAATTGTTGTAACCCATTTTTGGGTCCCCCTAAAAAAATAAAATAAATAGCCAAAAGAGGTTAGAAAAATAACCGGAGGCAGAAGCGCCCAGAAAACAGTCAGAAAAATGGTCAAGGAATTTAAAAATACAAGGATTAAATTTTTGACAGTATATTCTTGAAGGATGAAAGCCCTATTGAGAAGGAAAATTTGAATTTTGAGGAGAAAAGCCCAAATTTGGATTTTTATGGGCTTAATTGGATTTTTATTTGAATTTATAGAAGATTTGATTCCAAGAAAAATTGATTTTTAAGTCAATTTGGGCTTTAATTAGAAGAAATTAAAGTTCTGGGGCCAAATTATGATTTTTAGGAATTTATTAAGTCAAATCAGGGGCTTAATTGCATAAATATTGAAGTTTAATGGCCAATTAGGGACTTAATTGAGAAAATCCGAAACCAGGGACCAAATTGGAAGAGGCGCGTAAATGGAGGGGCTGCTAATTTTTCGGTTCAGGGGCCTAATTGAAGAAATTGAAAGTTTATTAATCAATTGAGGGCTAAATTGCATAAATCAGATGCCAAGGACCAAAATGAAAAAGGCGGCCAACAAGAAGGGCGGGGACCGAATTTGGAGGACTGATTTGAAGATTGGCCACTTAAATGAAACAGCGCGTTTTACTCAAAACGACGCCGTTTCATATACAAAAAAAAAAAAAAAAAAAACAAGAAAGCAGAACGGTGTCGTTTTGAACGACACTGTTCATCATCTCCTTCCCCCCCGTTTTAGCAGAACCGAAGGCAAAAATTTCGAAAATTCTCCTGCGTCTCTCTCCTCGCCCCCACCACCGCCGAAAGAGCCGACCAGCCGTTGCGTGATTGAAGGCGCACTAACCATGGTCTCCCACCCGTTCTGCCCCTATAAATATAGAAGAAAACCGAAGAGAAAAAAGACCCGAGAGAGGACCGGGAGAGAGAGGAGAAAGAGAGGAGAGAGAGAGAGAGCGAACCGAACACTTGGAAACAGCCGCAGCGCCGCCGCCCGGAGCCACCGTGCACGAGCCACACCACCGCCAGCGACCACCTCCTCCACGCCAGGTACATTTTTCTTCCCCCCATTTTTGTGTCTTCTGCAGGTTTGCCTCCTGCATGCATTCTGCATGCAGGAGGCGGGGGAAGAAAATTAATTCTTCCCCCGCTGGGCCTGGGGCTGCTGGGCCAGCCCGATGCTGGCCCAGCCTTGCAAGTCTGGGCCGGTCTTGGCCCAGACCGTAGGAGTTTTTCGGGCCGAGATCGGCCCAATGTCATTCGGGCCGAGATCGGCCCGTCTCTTTTTTGGGGCTGAGCCTGGCCCATTCATTTGGGCCGGCCCAGCCCTATAATATATTATATATTATTATAAATTATAATATATATGTGTATGTGTTATATATATATATATATAAAAATATTTATAAAAAAATCTAAAAAATCTAAAAAAAAAAATGTTGTTACTTTCCTTTCATATATATATATTTTTTAAGGGGGTTTTGTATTTTTTTTTTATTGTGGAGGCATAAATTTAGTATTTAAAATATCTGATTTTCGTCAAGATACCCGAAATTTTAAAAAGATAAATTTATTTTTTTGCTTTTCAAAAATTTCTAAAATTCCTAAAAAAATATTGTGGATTTTTTCCGCATATTTTTTTTTTTTATGACTTAATATTAGTTCATATTTTTATTTTGTGGAGATACAAATTCAGTATTAAAAATACCCGATTTCGTAAAAAAAAATTATATTGTTTTTAAAAAAATATATATATATATATATATTTCTTGCGTGTTGCATACGGCCAATACTCTAACATGTTTTCAAAGTTCTTTTTATAAAAAAAAATATATTGGAAGCTTCGAAAGTGTGTTTTCGCATAGATTTCTTAAACACAAAATTATTTTCCTGCATTTTTGGATTTTACAACATGTTTGTAAAACTCCAAAGGGTATTGGCCAATATTCCAAAAACTATAAAAATCTTATTTTTGGAGAGGGAATTTATTTATTATTCATCACTAATGTTTGGATAAAGAAATCCTTAAAAGGATGAATATCCAAAATATTATTGGGAATAATAAATCCGCGCACATTCTTGAAAGAAGCCTTGATTATAATCGAGGACATTTCAAAATTAATTAATTAATTAATTTATTTTTCTTTTCATGATTTATGTGTCACAAACTTTTGAAATACTAAGAGAAAAATGAGCTTTGAAAGCACATGGAATCTCCTTAGATTTCTATCCAAAATCAATTGACGAGCCTAAAAAATATCAACACCATAGCAATTATAAGGCAAACCAAACACCAAGCAGCTTACCTTAGGTAGGGCGTACTAGGGGTGCTAATACCTTCCCTTTACGCAACCAGTCCCTTGCCTTAGAATCTCTGAAAGACCAGTTAGGGTTCCTAGTGACCAAAATACTAGGTGGCGACTCCCAAAGAACCAAATCAGCAAAACGGAACAAAAGGAAAGTCGCCAGTCGAATGTCGCAAAAACCAACCTTTTTTATTATTTTTTTTTGGGGTGCGACAGGATGGCGACTCCACTGGGGACCCTTGGACTAAGCTTGAGTTGTTTGTTTGTTTATGTTATGTGTTATTGGTTTTTGTTTTCTTATGATGCTTTGTTTACAAACTTTAGCATATATCTTTACATTCTATCATACATGGCATAGTCATGCATCACTTTATTATTATTATTATGTTTTGGAGGGCACACACATGTAACTCTAAGTTTAAGTGGGGGACTAGCAGCTTGCCTTATGACTTGAGTCAAGGTTTAAGTTTGTGTAAACCTCAACTCTTTGCTGAGTGTTTAGACTGATTGTGATTGGTACACGTACCATCCCACTATCTGCTAGACCTCCATATCGCCTTTACGAAGGTTGATCACTGGAACAGCAAGAGACCCTCTTTTAGAGATTCAGTAGTAAACCTACCCTATGTCTCACGTAGAGGAATTAGAACCTATCCTTAGGGTGTATGTTCCAACATATCTTTTGCATCAAAACAAGTCTAAACCCCAATGCATTTTGAATTGCAGGACTTGTGAACGAAATGGCCATCATCACTAAATCATCCCCAATAAAACATGCATTTTTTAATCATGTATCCATTACAATCATACATTTTTCTCATACATCTATGCATGCATCTCCAGATTAAGAAACATAGGTCCCTCTTCTAGAATCTACAACACTCGACAAAGATCAAGAATGGAAAACGAAGAAAGAGCTCACTTAGAGTCGCACTACCAGACCGAGTTGGAATCCGTGAAAAATGAAGTTTCTCGACTGACCAATCTGCTTGAGCAACTTTTAAGAGCCAAAAACGGGGAGGGAACGTCTACCCAACCACCTATAGGAGCACCATCAGTTCATGTTCCGGGGGCATCTCAGAACTTGGGGGCAGATTCAGTGACGGGGCAGCACTTTGCGCCTACCATTCCCATTCAGCCCCCTCAAGCTCACATCACTGTGGAAAGGCCTCCCGATAATAGGTCCACTGGTTTTATGAACGATGACAAGATATCAGCTTTGGAAGAAAGGTTAAGAGCAGTCGAGGGAAATGACTGGTTTGACCCCATGCGAGCGTCTGAAATATGTTTGGTACCAAACATCACGGTACCAAAAAAATTTAGGATACCAGAGTTTATAAAGTACACTGGGTTGGAATGCCCAAACACTCACCTTCGAGCTTATTGCAATAAGATGGCTGAGGTGATTCATGACGATCAGTTACTGATCTACTTTTTCCAAGATAGTCTATCGGGGTCGGCGCTAAGTTGGTACATGAGATTGGATAATGCCAAGATCAAGAAATGGAAGGATTTAGTTGAGGCTTTCCTTAAGCAATACAAGTTCAATTTGGAAATTGCTCCAGATCGAACGAGCCTTATGTCAATGGAAAAGAGAAGCCAAGAATCAGTAAGGGCTTATGCGCAAAGATGGAGGGACGAGGCCATGCATGTGCAACCCCCTTTGATAGAAGCAGAGATGGTGACTTTGTTCGCCAATACATTCAAGGCACCCTACTATGAGCATTTAATGGGTAGCTCATCTCAACATTTCTATGATGTTGTACGCATAGCGGAAAGAATAGAGCAAGGGATTAAAACTGGACGCATAATTGAGCCATTGGAGACAAAGGGTTTTTTCGAAAGAAAAATGAAAAGTCCCGTTAACAACTTCGAAGGTGGGTCCAATGACAAGATAGCGGATTCATATAACCCACAAATACCTACCTCTCATGTGGCCCACATAAACTTTAACAAACCTTTTTCCCCTAATCGAGCAAATGGCCAGTCAAACACCCAAAACAACCACCAAAGACCAAACACAAGATACATTCCAGAACAACTACCGTCATTACCCATGCCTCTAAAGGACATATATGCCAAACTACTGAGCATTGGACAAATAGCTCCTATCCCTACATTACCACTACAACCACCATTCCTCATCTGGTATAAGCCCGAGTTGACTTGCGAGTACCATGCTGGTATTCCCGGGCATTGTCTTGAAACGTGCTACGCTTTCAAGAAAAAGTTGTTGGAGCTTATCAAGATAGGATGGGTGTCATTTGAAGACACACCCAATATCAATTCAAATCCATAGGGGCTAAGGGTTGGAAAACCTTGGTCAAGAATCGTCAATAATGAAGAAGGCGAGATCAAAGGAGAAGACAAGGAAACGCAAATGGGGAAGGAAGATGAAGCATTGCCTCGGTTGACTTTCCACACACTAGAAGAAGTTTCAGAATGGGTGGACCCAGGAGCTTCTCGTAGTTTTCAAAATGTAAAACAACTTTATTTGCCTTAGCATGTTTTTGTCATTTGCTTTTGTCTTTGCTTTTATTTTCTCTAGTGAGCATTCAGAGCTCATATTGTCAGCCAGATTTTGTGTTTGTCTTTAAGCCTACCTTTTCTTTAAATAAATGATGAGATTATGCACTTTTTAAACAAGGTTTAGTGGTTACAAATAAAGTATCATAAAATGGTTTAATATGAAACTTAAGAAAAGCTACCCTTGAAATACAGCCTCACCTCTGGATAACATAATGAATTGATACATCACCTGTAAATTTTCTTTCAAGACAAAAATAGAGTTTATCAATCCTAAACAATGTGCATTTTTGAAAAAAAAAAACACAATTTATTGTCCTTTCACTCTCTAATGAGTTTTTTGTTGGTGGTTTTGTTTTGAGTCGAAATGAATTTCTTCTCTATATAAAAACCTAGACTAGGATCGCACCCCTACACTGGGGGCAAGACGAGATGTTTTATGAAAAGTTTTACGAAAACCAAGCTAAAGCATTTGACAAAAGCATGACAGAGAGGCAAATACAAGTCATACATTTTGAGAAAAAGACTACTTGAAGAAAGTCAAAGACTTCTTCTCCAAGAATATGATAGGCAACATAAGAGATGAATCCAGCATACGACTTCAAAAGCAAGTTCATGTTAAGAAAGAGTCTCATGAACTCGAAGAAGAGGATGGGGCCTATGTTTCAAAACCAGGTACGAATGCATTGCATCTAATCATAAATCATTGCACATATGTTTTTTGGATCGTTACAGGAGGAGATCGTAGCGCATTCCAACAAGATTATGGACGAAGAAAGAATCATTGAGTTGATTCTAGAACAACAAGAAGAGAAGATAATGGTTTTCAAACCCTGCCAGCAGGAAAAACGACATCGATAGCATTCGGAAAAAAGGAATCGCCAAATGGGATTTCAAGTTGTTTGAGATCGACAGAAGGGATCTCGTATTTCGATGGAGGTCGCCAGAAGGGACCTCAAATTTCAGCTTTTGTATAAAAGGAATCGCCAGATATGATTCCAAGTTGTTGAGATCGCCAGAAGGTATCTCGTATTTCGATGGAGGTCGCCAGAAGGGACCTCATATTTCAGCTTTGAATAAAAGGAATCACTAGATGGGATTCCAAGTTGTTTGAGATCGCAAGAAGGGGTCTCATTTTCGATATTCATCAATGGAGGTCGCCAGAAGGGACCTCAAATTTCAGCTTTGGTATAAAAGGAATCGCCAGATGGGATTCCAAGTTGTTTGGTTAAAGGAGATCGCCAGAAGGGATCTCATATTTCAATGAAGGTCGCCAGAAGGGACCTAATATTTCAGCTTTGAATAAACGGAATCGCCAGATGGGATTCCAAGTTATTTGAGATCGCCAGAAGGGCTCTCGTACTTCGATATTCATCAAGGAAGGTCGCCAGAAGGGACCTCATATTGAAACCATTTCTTAGAAAAGCATGGAGTTTAATAAGAATTCTTCCCCCTGGGTAGGTCACCCATACAATGAGACCATCATTATTTTTCTGGGTAGGTCACCCATACAATGAGACCAGCATTTTCCTTGGGTTCGTCACCCATACAATGAGACCATCATTATTTTTCTGGGTAGGTCACCCATACAATGAGACCAGCATTTTCCTTGGGTTCGTCACCCATACAATGAGACCAATATTTTTCTTGGGTCGGTCACCCATACAATGAGACCAGCATTTTTCTTGGGTTCGTCACCCATACAATGAGACCAATATTTTTCTTGGGTCGGTCGCCCATACAATGAGACCATCATTTTTCTCGGGTTCGTCACCCATACAATAAGACCACTCTTCCTTTTTCCTTGGGCAGGTCACCCATCACAATGAGACCATATTTCCCTGGGTAGGTCACCCATTACAATGAGACCGCACTCCACATTTTTCCTTGGGCAGGTCACCCATCACAATGAGACCATACTTTTCTGGGTAGGTCACCCATAAGAATGAGACCATTCTCCATTTTTTGTTTATCTGGGTAGGTCACCCATAAGAATGAGGCCATTCCTTCCCCTGGGTAGGTCACCCAAAGAATGAGACCACTCTTCCTTTTCCTTGGGCAGGTCACCCATCACAATGAGACCATACTTTTCTGGGTAGGTCACCCATAAGAATGAGACCATTCTCCATTTTTTTGTTTATCTGGGTAGGTCACCCATAAGAATGAGGCCATTCCTTCCCCTGGGTAGGTCACCCAAAGAATGAGACCACTCTTCCTTTTTCTGGGTAGGTCACCCATCACAATGAGACCATATTTTCTGGGTAGGTCACCCATAAAAATGAGACCATTCTCCATTTTTTGTTTATCTGGGTAGGTCACCCATAAGAATGAGGCCATTCCTTCCCCTGGGTAGGTCACCCATAAGAATGAGACCGTTTTCCATTTTTTTTACCTGGGTAGGTCACCCAAAGAATGAGACCACTCTTTCTCTTTTCCACTCGGGCAGGTCACCCATCATAATGAGACCACATACACATTTTTATATTGATTATGAGTAAAGGAATCACCAGATGGGATTCCAGGTTAAAGGAAAGCACTAGATGGGATCTCGGATGGATTTCCATATTGATCAAACTAAAGTAAGAATTCAGAGGATCGCTGGATAAGGATCTCGAGATGACTAAGTTTTGATCATAGTTTTTGGGCTAAGGAGGATTGTTATAAAGGACAAAGTTTCAGATCAATCAAGCTTCGACCAGATCAGTTTCAGGAGTTCCGTTTTGGGTTTATCTTTATAACACTTACTGCGCAAAACCCATGCTCCGTAAGTATTATAAAGAGGGGGCATCTGTTGTAACCCATTTTTGGGTCCCCCTAAAAAAATAAAATAAATAGCCAAAAGAGGTTAGAAAAATAACCGGAGGCAGAAGCGCCCAGAAAACAGTTAGAAAAATGGTCAAGGAATTTAAAAATACAAGGATTAAATTTTTGACAGTATATTCTTGAAGGATGAAAGCCCTATTGAGAAGGAAAATTTGAATTTTGAGGAGAAAAGCCCAAATTTGGATTTTTATGGGCTTAATTGGATTTTTATTTGAATTTATAGAAGATTTGATTCCAAGAAAAAATTGATTTTTAAGTCAATTTGGGCTTTAATTAGAAGAAATTAAAGTTCTGGGGCCAAATTATGATTTTTAGGAATTTATTAAGTCAAATCAGGGGCTTAATTGCATAAATATTGAAGTTTAATGGCCAATTAGGGACTTAATTGAGAAAATCCGAAACCAGGGACCAAATTGGAAGAGGCGCGTAAATGGAGGGTTGCTAATTTTTCGGTTCAGGGGCCTAATTGAAGAAATTGAAAGTTTATTAATCAATTGAGGGCTAAATTGCATAAATCAGATGCCAAGGACCAAAATGAAAAAAGCGGCCAACAAGAAGGGCGGGGGACCGAATTTGGAGGACTGATTTGAAGATTGGCCACTTAAATGAAACAGCGCGTTTTACTCAAAACGACGCCGTTTCATATACAAAAAAAAAAAAAAAAAAAAAAACAAGAAAGCAGAACGGTGTCGTTTTGAACGACACTGTTCATCATCTCCTTCCCCCCGTTTTTAGCAGAACCGAAGGCAAAAATTTCGAAAATTCTCCTGCGTCTCTCTCCTCGCCCCCACCACCGCCGAAAGAGCCGACCAGCCGTTGCGTGATTGAAGGCGCACTAACCATGGTCTCCCACCCGTTCTGCCCCTATAAATATAGAAGAAAACCGAAGAGAAAAAAGACCCGAGAGAGGACCGGGAGAGAGAGGAGAAAGAGAGGAGAGAGAGAGAGAGCGAACCGAACACTTGGAAACAGCCGCAGCGCCGCCGCCCGGAGCCACCGTGCACGAGCCACACCACCGCCAGCGACCACCTCCTCCACGCCAGGTACATTTTTCTTCCCCCCATTTTTGTGTCTTCTGCAGGTTTGCCTCCTGCATGCATTCTGCATGCAGGAGGCGGGGGAAGAAAATTAATTCTTCCCCCGCTGGGCCTGGGGCTGCTGGGCCAGCCCGATGCTGGCCCAGCCTTGCAAAGTCTGGGCCGGTCTTGGCCCAGACCGTAGGAGTTTTTCGGGCCGAGATCGGCCCAATGTCATTCGGGCCGAGATCGGCCCGTCTCTTTTTTGGGGCTGAGCCTGGCCCATTCATTTGGGCCGGCCCAGCCCTATAAATATATTATATATTTATTATAAATTATAATATATATGTGTATGTGTTATATATATATATATATATAAAATATTTATAAAAAAAATCTAAAAAATCTAAAAAAAAATGTTGTTACTTTTCCTTTCATATATATATATTTTTTAAGGGGGTTTTGTATTTTTTTTTTTATTGTGGAGGCATAAATTTAGTATTTAAAATATCTGATTTTCGTCAAGATACCCGAAATTTTTAAAAAGATAAATTTATTTTTTTGCTTTCAAAAATTTCTAAAATTCCTAAAAAAATATTGTGGATTTTTTCCGCATATTTTTTTTTTATGACTTAATATTAGTTCATATTTTTATTTTGTGGAGATACAAATTCAGTATTAAAAATACCCGATTTCGTAAAAAAAATTATATTGTTTTAAAAAAAAATATATATAATATATATATTTCTTGCGTGTTGCATACGGCCAATACTCTAACATGTTTTCAAAGTTCTTTTTATAAAAAAAATATAATTGGAAGCTTCGAAAGTGTGTTTTCGCATAGATTTCTTAAACACAAAAATTATTTTCCTGCATTTTTGGATTTTACAACATGTTTGTAAAACTCCAAAGGGTATTGGCCAATATTCCAAAAACTATAAAAATCTTATTTTTGGAGAGGGAATTTATTTATTATTCATCACTAATGTTTGGATAAAGAAATCCTTAAAAGGATGAATATCCAAAATATTATTGGGAATAATAAATCCGCGCACATTCTTGAAAGAAGCCTTGATTATAATCGAGGACATTTCAAAATTAATTAATTAATTAATTTATTTTTCTTTTCATGATTTATGTGTCACAAACTTTTGAAAATACTAAGAGAAAAATGAGCTTTGAAAGCACATGGAATCTCCTTAGATTTCTATCCAAAATCAATTGACGAGCCTAAAAAATATCAACACCATAGCAATTATAAGGCAAACCAAACACCAAGCAGCTTACCTTAGGTAGGGCGTACTAGGGGTGCTAATACCTTCCCTTTACGCAACCAGTCCCTTGCCTTAGAATCTCTGAAAGACCAGTTAGGGTTCCTAGTGACCAAAATACTAGGTGGCGACTCCCAAAGAACCAAATCAGCAAAACGGAACAAAAGGAAAGTCGCCAGTCGAATGTCGCAAAAACCAACCTTTTTTATTATTTTTTTTTGGGGTGCGACATAAATAATAACATAAATAATCATCAATTATATTGAAATAAGAAAAAAAAGTGATATTTGATCAAATGTCTATATTTGTTGTGCGTTATGGATTAGGAAAAAGAAAAGGATGGCATCTTTATATAACCCCATTAATGAGTTAATAGATTACTATCACATAAATCAAATTTAAAACTTAATCTTTTAATCATTATTTAATATGATATTAGAGTATTTTTAACTAAGTTTGCACCATCAAATAAATTCATACCCTTATAAACATAAACAACGTGAAAAGATTTTGAGCGGTAATGCCTAGGTGTGTTCAAAAAAACTGATAAACCGAGAAAACCAAGAAAAAATTAACCGAAAAAACTGAACCGAGAACAAAACCGATTAAATTGATTAGAATATTTACAAAAAAACCCGGTTCGGTTCGGTTTGGTTTTTGGTTTTGTAATGCAGAAACCAGTTAACTCGAACCGAACCAGTTAAAAAAAAAAAAAAGATCCTAACCACCACTGGTATAAATAAAAACTTTTGCCCCCCTCACACCTAACCCTAATAGACTACCAGAGGCTAAAAAAAAGGGTTCCTAATTAGAGCAACCACCCCAGTACTAGAGGCTCTCCCTCTCGCCTCTCCAAAATATTTTATCCTATAGGACAAGTTCTTTTGTTCAGTATGATTACATCATAGAAGCATCAATGGGTAGGCATCTGTTTCCTCTCCTCTCCTTTTGTTTTTGGGTGATGGGTTTTTTTGTTGATGAGATGATGGAAACAAGGTTACTGATGAGATCTGTTTGTTTTTGTGTATGAGGTGAAGGGTTTTTGTTTTTGGGTTATTTGGTTTTATGTCTAGTCTCTAGGGCTAGAATCCTGCTTTACACCTTCTATGAGATCTATTGGGGTTAAACAATCCATGGACCACATTGCAATTGAGTTAACAGGAAGTGAACCAGCAACCGTGATGCAAGAAACTGATGAGGCAACTAGGCATAAAAAGATTTGCATATGGGTGCTTTCAGGTTTGAGCATAAAAAACCGAGCCGAAACCAAATCAAAACCGGTCGGTTTGGGCTGGTTTCAGTTCGGTTTCGGGTTTGTTTGTGTTTTTTAGTTTGGTTGTTTTTTAAAGATAAAAACCGAATCAAACAAAAAATGATCATGATATCACCTTACCTAGCATCCATCACTCTTTTGGTTTAGCATTCTATGCCTAGATGACGTCATGGCATGCAGAAACTAAAGAGCTGGCATATATAAACATAGTTTAATTGAAAATTCATAGGATTTTTATCAGAAAAAGTGTTAATAAACCAATAACTGATTCACAATTTATGTCTAAATGGTCGGTGGATATATATATATAGCTGGAAGCAAATGACTGATTCAAAACACTTACCATCTACCTTTGGTGCATAAATCGTTCTAACATCATTATATCTTAAATTCTATGTCTTTTATCGATCTATTAATATTTATTTAATATATATAAAAAAGATTGTTAGCTGGGAGAAAAATAGTGCGTATCCGTGCGTGCACTTAAATTGCCAAGTTTCCGTAAGAATATAACCTTTCGTAGGGCGGGCTCGAAATTAATGAATGTCTGGAAGGCTCCATCACTCACTGAAAAGGACCAAATCTCTATCAGAAAAACCTGAGATAATTGCTGATAAAGATCTTGCTTCTTCAAACTACAGAGATTTTTCTTACTGAAAGCATTGACCAACAAAACATTGGAATTCAGAGAATTCAATTGTTTCTAGAACAATTATGTGTCGAATAAGTTCATACGTCAATTAAAAATAAAAAGAGAGTGAAACGAGACATTTCGCAACAAGCTAGCTGGCTTATCATAACATCACTGAACTCTATAAATACCTTCGAGGCCTTTCACTACAAACACACAAAACCCTCTTTAACCTAATTAATTCATAGCAATAATTCTCATTATATTGCCATGGAAATCTTCACAAAGCAACTCACCCCTGTTGATCTTGAGAGAGGATTGGTGCTACCACCCCGTTCTAACCTAGAACACCGAGAATTGTCCACCATAGTTGAGTCATGTGCCGGCACCCGTTTACCGGACCCGGTGACAATTCACTGCTCCACCACATCAGGAAGACTTGTATTTACAAGAGGTTGGCTTGACATTGCTCGCGATGCTGGCCTCAGAAGTGGAGATACTGTGACTTTCTATCAGGAGGTGAACGGGGGAGCACAGTACAAAATGAGAGTGAGAAATGCTGGTTGAAGTAAAAAAGAAATGTGACGGGAGAGTGTCTTCCATACCTGAAATTCCGAGTGCGCGTCCTTTTGTTTCTTCTTTGTCATGTCTCCTGCTATCATCGTGTCTAGTTTCTGTACGGTATCAGCAGTCGAGAAAAACTATCCATATCCAGGAGTCGATATATAATTAATTGTTCTTCTTCCTTTAGTTGGGCCACGTTGCAATGTCAGTTGAAGAATGTTTAGTTCATTTTCTATATGTATAAGATAACTTGTGTGTTCCTATATATTAGTCTTCCATGATCACCTAAAGATTTGCCATTTTTGCTCGTGCTTTCTCAGCTCCTGCTATACTACATTGAAAACCAAAACAAAACAAAACGGCAGTACTGTGTTATCCCATCTCTAGGAATAGCTAATCATTTCCAAAACTCTATATATACGTAATGATTTGCCATTTTTGCTCGTGATTTTGGTAGAATATATATATGTTTTATTGATTAAAACTACTTTAGATTAGTATTATTTAAAACATCACTAAATCATACTGTTTGGAAGGATTTTCTCTAATTCTCTAACTATATATGTTTGGCATAGCTGACTTGTTAAGATTAATGAGAGATAATAGCATTACTAAATAACATGTTGCCACTACCACTTACCCATGTTCCTGAAATAATAACCGATCTTAGCTGAGTTCCGTAAGAATTATCTACTTAAATCCAATTAATTTAATGGTTCAATCCATAAATTGATTCACTTGAGTGAATTGTGATTTTTATATATATATAAAAAAATAACACCATTTTAACCTTTAATAAAAAATAATAATTTAAAATATGTACTATTTAAAAAATATTTCCCATGCATGTTGCGGCTTAACTAGGTCTAGATTCATGACTCTTCATTCTATATAATCTATATTCCTCTAGATTAACCTTTCTTGATATGTTCGAGGTATGTTCGTCAAGAAAACACAGACTCTTAAACCATTGGTAAACTAGTTGTTGTGTATTATTTTCTAATAGGAAGCTTGCTCTCGGTTTTGCTACTCGTGATCCATTATACACACACACACACAGATATTTTGGTTTTCTTAAAACAATTTTTTTTAACATTTTTTTTTCTTTTTTTGGTTAAAACTACTTTAGATCAGTATTGTTTAAAACATTACTAAATCATACTGTTTGCAAGGATTTTCTCTAATTCTCTAACTGATCTCTCTATCAGTATAAAGTCAAACTATGTTAGGCATAGCTGACTTGTTAAAACGGAGAGGTAATAGCATTATTAAATAACATGTTTGCTACTTAACCAGGTCTAGATCATGTGGGGCCACTTCGCTACTTTTCTTGACCCTTTTGCTTTTTTGTTTCTTGGCAGACCTGTCATGGTACAGCTGTCTATTTGTGTTGAAGATTTGTTTGGATCATTTGAAGAATGCATTGTTAATTTTCAGACCATCTTAACTCTATCATTGTTTATATATTGTCAGCTATCTTGAGACAACGCAACCATGCATGGTGAGATTGATATGCAAACGGTGGCTAGCGTGGCACTTTATTTTTACTTTTATAATAATCGAGAATTGTATTAAAAAAAAATAGTTATATAAATAATGACAAAAAGAACACACAGCACATTGTGCTACTTTTCTGCTTGCTTAATTTGACATAGACTCCCAATGGGGAACTTATCTTATAAAATAACCTAACATCTTAACAAATTTAACAATAAAATAAATAAAAATAAATTTTAATTCTATATATTCAACTAACATCTATATAAATTCATCAATAACAATTAAAATTCATGGAAACAATCAAACACTCTATTACACAATAATAGAGTAAAGTTGAGATAAATAATTAAATTTAATCCTATATATTCAATTAACATTTACAAGGCAAATTCAACAATAACAATTAAAATTCAACAAAATATTCAATTATTATGGCAATACAAACAACAAAATAGACAACAAATTAAAAAAAAAAAAACTATAGACTTTAGGAAATGGAAAATATTTACCTTAATAGTGTGTTTATTTTTTAGACTTTATCCACTTACAATACAAAAGACAAAAAAAAAAATGTTAATAAAACAAAGAAAAGATGGAAAAAAGATAATCATTAAGTATATTGAATCACAATACATACATTTTAATTTGTTGAAGATGAAGATATAATTATAGCTAGAGATTATAAGAAAAACACAAGAGATGTTTTGAAAGAAGGAGAGGAAGAAAATGGATAAAACAAAGCAGAGCAAAAAAAATTAATTGAAGCTGCTCTCAGTAAGAGTTATACAACAATTTTTCCAACAGGCTATTAAATAACATTATTTTTAATCATGCCATCAGTGATTCTGTTGGTGTGTTCACTTTAAAAAATTTTAAATAACCCTCCAAAATTTTCATAGTCCATCGGTAATGTGAAATAAGTACATACGACCAGAGATTTTCTATACCTGTGATTCATTGCCGAGAAACGACAATGGTAGTTAAAAAAAGAAAGTTTTACCTCCGTTTATTAGTGTGAATGCGTTGTTATTTTCCATGCAGTATGTACATGCTAGTTTTCCATGCGTGCTCCAAGCAAAAACCATTACATAAGTTGGAAAATCATTGATAGTACACATCAAAGCCACCCTCATAAGAAAATTTTGTTGTCTCAATAAATCATAAGTTAAAGCTTCGGATGACCACTGTCATAACCCAATTTTTGACCATTTTTTATTTTTATTATTATTATTATTTTATTTATTGAAAAGGATAAAAAAATTTATGAAAAAATAATAATGATGATGAGGAAACAAGTAAAATGAAATAAATAAAGAATGAATTAATATTTGGGTTAATGGCAAAATGATTGATAAGTTTTGAGATTTAATTAAGCTTGAAATTAATTTAATTCACCCAATCAAGAATTTAATTGGAGAATTGATAAGTTTTGAGACTTAATTAAGCTTGAAATTAATTTAATTCATCCAATCAAGGATTTAATTGGAGAATTGATAAGTTTTGAGACTTAATTAAGCTTGCAATTAATTTAATTAATCCAATTAGGGGCTTAATTGGAGAATTGGTAAGTTTTAGACTTAATTGGACCTTGGATTTAATTAAATTAATGAAATCAGGGACTTAATTGAAGAAATATTAAACGTTTGGGATCCAAATTGTGAAATTAAAACTCCAAGGATTATATTGAGAAAGGCGCGAAAATGCATGGGGGCCTAATTACATTTTAACCAGGGATTTAATTACAAAATTATAAAAAGTTCACGGACCAAACTCATAGCCTTTGGAACCAGGAAACGGCGTCGTTTGGAAACGACTGTTCACTCATCTCCATTACTCTGCAATGGCTCTGCCATTAAAGGCAGAGACGTTTCGTCCGTTGGCAGCCGCGACACAGACGTTTTCTTCATTGAAGGCGTCGGTTACGGAGCATTTAGGGGAGGCCATCCGTTACCGACCACCGAGGCTACCGCTGTCTCTAATAAAAGCGAAGCAAAGAAGACCTCGCGGGGGAGAGGAGAAAACGAGAGCAAAAACCCAGAAAAAAACACGAAAGAGAAACCCAGAATTCCCAGAAAGCAAACAGAGCAATCAAAAACAGAACAAAAAAATATATAGAGAGGAACAGAAACATCAAACCCAAACAGAGGAACAAAAAAGGGCATAAACCAAACAAAAATACCAACGCAAAAAAAAGAGAGAAAGGAGGAGGGAGTCACGGATCAATCTTGTTTTCATTCCTACAAGAAAGCAATTAATCCCCTAACCATCGATTATCAACAGAACTCAGTCGAACTCCACCAGCGCTGCAGCCTTCTTCGCCGCCTTTTGAAACAGTATCCCAATCGATCAACCGAACCATTTGGCATTTGATAGAAAGCAGTAGAACCACACCAGCGTTGCAACCCTCCTCAGCATCATTTGAAACAGCAAGCAGTCGAACTCCACAGCGTTGCAGCCTTCTTCAATCGCCAGAACAGGTGCGCCTCTTCCATTTTTTTCTCTGTTCTTCGGTGTCTAATTAATTGTTTGAAGTTTGAACAGTGCGAAGGTAATTTAATTACCTTCGCACTGTTGAATGCACGCGTGATTTGTTTCACGCGTGCATCCTGTTTTTAGCCGGGTCACTGGCTTGGGCCAGTGACCCGGGCCAGGCTGGCTGGGTTTTAGCCCGGCCCAGCCCAAAACTAAAAAATAAAAAAAAATATAAAACATGTAAAAAAAATATATATAAAAAAAATTGTGTAGGTAAAAAAATATATACATAAATGAATTTATTGTTTTTTATTTATTTATTTATTCATTGACAAAGAAAAAACACATAAAGTAAATAGAATAAATTTATTTAAGTATATTCACCGACGCCAGAGTCGGGAATAAAAAATACTAAGGTAAATTTATTTTATTTTATTTTTGTTTCACATGCGTAAAATAATTTGATAAAGCAATGAATCGATTTTATTTTGTTTATTCACATAAGATAAAATAGGATAAAATTTATTTAGTATATTCACCGACACCAGAGTCGGGAATAAAAAAAATACTAAGGTAAATTTATTTTATTTTTTTTTTTCACATGCGTAAAAATAATTTGATAAAGCAATGAATTGATTTTATTTTGTTTATTCACATAAGAATAAAATAGGATAAATTTATTTAGTATATTCACCGACGCCAGAGTCGGGAATAATAAAATACTAATGTAAATTTATTTTATTTTATTTTAAATTGATTTCTACTTGTTTATTCACTGACGCCAGAGTCAGGAATATAATAAAAAAACATTTGATTTAAATTTATTTTTTTAGCTACGTCATATTTACCAACGCCAGAGTTGGAAATATTCGTAGTTAATATTCACTGGCGCCAAGAGTCATGAATATTGTAAGAAAATTTTCATAACATAAAAAAAATAAACATTTTTGTGTGGCAATTTAAGACGAAACTAGAAAATGCAGCCCTGCCTCAGGCAGGACGTTTAAGGGGGTGATAATATCTTCCCTTTTACGTAACCAGTCCCGAACCATAGAATCTCTGTTGACCAGTTAGGGTTCCTAGTGACCATAATACTAGGTGGCGACTCCTTATCCACATTAAAGAACATGATGCCAGAAATCTATTTCTTTCCAAAGATTTAAATAAATTTTTAAGGCCGCCGCGATGTCGGGTGCGACAACCAACAACTGCATCAACTTATCAGTCAACAGTCGAAGACAAACATCTATATTCTGGCCCCGACCGGGTATCATCATAGATAAAAAATATAAAACTCCAGCCTCATACACATCCCAAGATGCAAATGATCAGAATGGGTTTGAATATTGTCTGTACAAAATCCAAGATGCATGTTCCTAGATTCAGCTGAAAAAGTGAGGATGCACACTGTTAAAGTGTTTCCATGCTTTGTTATTAAAAGGATGGACCATCACTCCATCAACCATATCATGTGATTGGTGCCATGTCATTTGCTCAGCAGTTTCTTGGTGACATAAATAACCTCTGGAGTCTAGGTGTGATTCGAAAGTATCTAAGTTTTTTATATGCCACAAGAGTCTTTCCCATGCTGGTTCTGGGTTTGTAACAGGAATGCCCACATGTCATGCACTCAGTCAGCTCATCATTTCAAGGTGGTTTAACATACAAAAAGTTAGACCACATGTTAATTTTCTGGTATCCTAAACCGAAAGGGTTTTTTTTTTTATCATGGACTTAGCAGCATAGAAGTTCTCTTTCAGCTTGTTCTTTTCAGGTTAAAATACTTCTCATCCATTCGATAATACTGTCATAACCAGCCTCACTCAAACCCATAATCTCACTTGATGGTGAACACCTATACAACAGTCGATAATTTACTATGATTCGTGAAGCCATCCCATAATGGTTCATCAGAATTTTTTCAACAAATCAAAAAACCTGGTCGTGTTTGCATTAGGTTTCTTCTTCTATAATTGGAACATTGATTGGCATTACGAACATCCTTTCTTCCATGCTCTCATTACGAACAAATATTTCTCCAAGTGCATACCAACAGAGGTAATCCTCCATGAACCCCTTGTGTAGAAAATGCATCGCTACAACATTTGGATGCATATACTTTTTATTTTTACACTTCCTGCATGGACACCTAATATTGTCTCCCTTACAATTTTGGAATAGATATTGCAAAATTAATAAAACCCTGAACCCCATTACAATAATCCATCATCCACAATCCTTTGGATGAATCTCGATACATCTCTGAATGATCATCTATGATCACTTCTATCAAACCTCTATAAAATAATGATGACAAAATGTATTAATTAACTATGGTAATTAAATAAATTTGCAAAAAAAATTGTTTAACTTGAGATTAATCCAACCAAACTAATTAAAACTTTTCTTAAAATATTCATTATCAATTATTAACATCCATACAAATTTATACACATAAATTTATGAAAATTAAACTCTGCAATAACATTGATAAAAATTAAAATGGGCTCGTTAAAACAAGCTATTATTTTGTTTCATCACAAACACATCTAATTCGGTTAATTTGTCACAAGTTTCAACAATTTTACAAACAAATACAATTTTATAGAATCTAATACAAACCATAACAAGTACAAAAATTATACATTCATACTACAAGTTTGTTTGAAAAATAATAATAAAACATTTACATGCACTATGAAAATACATATACTAAAAAACATTAAATAATAATAAAATTGAAATTTTAATGTTAAAATTAAAAAAATATAAATTTACTTACAAAAAATAACAAAAATCCACAATAAATCATAACACAGATGTTGTGACTACAAAAGTGAAAGAATGAATGATGAATTGTGTTGAGAAGAGGGGGTATTTTTAGGAGGGTCAACGATGTGGTGATATATTAAACTTTTACTGAAGGAATCACCGATGAAAATATTTTTGTCAGTGATTCCATCGACGATTCTGACGATAAGGGATCACGTCACTATATGTAGATCCTGGTTTGAATCCCTTGGTAATTTTTGTAGGTAAAAATCATCCGCAAAAAATCTTCCATGTCATTGACTTGCTTTTGATGTAGGACAGGATGAAGAGGCAGTTGGAAGTTTAATACTGTTAGCTAGTTTATTTGATTAGTCTCAGTCCTTTTAGGATTTCTATTTTCTATTTTTTTTATTATTTTTTCATTAGTTGTTAGTGTTGGAAACAAATCAAACTTGTTTGATATCAGTTCCCAATCCTTTTAGGATTCTATTTTTGTTTCTTTTAAAAGCACAGAGGCATGAAGGTTATTTTTCATTATTTATTCATCAATAAAATTGTTCTTTGAACACAACTATTCTCGTGGATTCGAGATTATTTAGCTTTCGCTACGTCAAGTGGTATCAGAGCCTACGCTCTCAGCAAAATTTCTGATGGCACGCGATGATATTGGGAGTAATCGTTCGAATTAGTCTGACGACGATCTGCGCGAAAAAAGGGCAATAGCAACCGGGTTCTTACTGGGCCCTGCCATCAATGACATACGCCACTATTCGATGGGGTTCCATTACTGCAGGCTCAACTTGAGGAGGTTCTTCAAAGATTAGAGGCGTTGTCTCCTAATGGCAACTGGATATACGACCAGCGACGTGGAGGGGCAGATGAGATCACTCGTGGCCTGACGTCCTTGACCCGTAATCCTGAAAACATACCACAATACCAAAACACACAATCATTACCTGTGATGTCGTCAATAAATTCTCAAATTATTGAATCCGAAGATCGGGCTCCAAGGAGAACCTAAGGTGACCGAGATTATAAACTCAATGTGGAGATGCCAACCTTCAAAGGAATATAGAACGTGGATGAGTTTTTCTCTTGGATCGACGAGGTTGAGACGGGATTTTGGGTGATGGACTGCTCTGAAGATCAGAAACTCAAAGTGGTGGCCAATAAACTGAAAGGATCAGCTGCAGCTTATTGGAAGTATTTAAAAAACAAGCGAGTGCTAGACGGAAAACATCCGATTGCAATGTGGGAGAAGATGAAGAGCAAATTCATGAGTAAGTTCTTACCTCCTGATTATGAGCAACATTTATATGTTCAATTACAGAATTGCAAACAAGGGAATCGGATTGTGGAAGAATACATCGACGAGTTCATTCGATTAAATTCACGAAACTTGCTACCAGACAATGAAAACATGTAAATCGCAAGGTTTAGGGGAGGTTTCAAACGGGACATACAAGACCAAATGAAGATGCTTAATACATTCACACTCGGACAAGCTTTCGATTTGGCACGAAAGGCTGAGGAACCAATCCGAGCACCATCTGTACGACCAGGGTTTTCAAACCAGTAGTACCAAGCAGGACGAAGCAGAGTGACACCCATAACTGAACCAACCAATGAGACCGTGGTTACTGAAAATCGACCAAGGAGGCTGCACCACAACTAGCACCAAACCCCTATGTGAGACCAACACCCTCGATATGTTACAGATGTCATCAACTAGGACACCGTTCGAATCAATGTCCGCAAAGACCTGGTGTCAATTTTGTTGAAGAAATTGAGGTCTATGTGGATGATATGATCGCTAAGTCTAAAGATGAGGAAAACCATATCCCAGCTCTGAAGAAATTATTTGAAAGGTTAAGAAAATATCAATTAAAGTTAAACCCAGCAAAATGCACATTTGGGATGAAAGTCTGGGAAAGTTTATTGAGATTTGTGGTGAGCAACAATGGCATAGAAGTAGATTCCTGAATAAAGTAAAGGCCATACAAGCTATGTCAACTCCCCTAGAATTGAGAAGAAGTCCGAGGTTTTTTGGGAGGTTTAAATTACATTGCTCGATTACTTACAGTCACTTGTGAACCAATCTTTTGATTACTTCGAAAGAAAAACCCTGGAGTATGGGATGAAGACTGTCAAGAAGCATTTGATAAGATCAAACATTATCTGCAGAAACCACTCTATTGGTGCCTCCTGTGCCTGGGAGGCCTCTCATTTTGTATTTAACAGTGACTAAATCTGCAATGGGCTGTGTGCTTGGCCAACATGATGAGTCTGGGAGAAAAGAACAAGCCATCTACTACCTCAGTAAGAAATTCACCGAGTGTGAATCTCGTTACAACATGATTGAGAAGCTGTGTTGTGGTTTGGTTTGGAGTGTGAAAAGGCTCCGACAGTATATGCTATACTATACCACCTGGTTAATTTCAAAAAGGTACGATCTTATCAAATATATCTTTGAAAAACAATACATGTCAAATAAGGCTCGCCAAGATGGCAAGTGTTGTTGTGGCTGAATATGATATCATCTACAAAACAAGAAAATCCATGAAAGGGAAGCGCAATCGCGGATCATTTAGCTGATCATGCTATTGAAGACTTATGATCCATTAAACTTTGGACTTTCCTGATGAAGATGTGCTAGTAATAGAAAGTGAGCGGTGGACCATGTACTTTGATGGTGCGGTGAATGTGTCTGGTAATAGAGCTGGTGCTGTAATAATTTCTCCAGAAGGAAAAACACTATCCTATCTCCATTAAGTTGCAGTTCAATTGCACAAACAACACAGCTGAATATGAGCCTGCATTCATGGATTGGAAGCTGCATTGGAACTGAAGATAAGGAAATTAGTGGTATAT
>NC_133286.1:1426800-1452704 GCF_005239225.2 Populus alba | reverse complement strand
AAAATGAGTCGTTAACTTGTTCACCTCATTCAATATGCAATTCAGGTTCTTGATTGGCGACATCTTCTTAGCATCGCTTCTAAGGCAGTCTCCTTCAATCAATTGTGACGGTTCAGAATTCTTTCCATACTCTATGGAAGATTTGGTGATGGTCATTTTCGTTTCACAAATCCTGCAATTCAAAAATGCATGGGGGTTAGTCTTGTTTTCGATGCAAAAGATTTATATCGGAACATACACCCTAAGGATAGGTTCTAGTTCTTTTACGTGAGACATAGGGTAGGTTTACTACTAGGTCTCTAAAAGAGGGTCTCTTGCTGTTCCAGTGATCACCCTCGTAAAGGCGATATGGAGGTCCAGCAGATAGTGGGATGGCACGTGTACCAATCACTATCAGTCTAAACACTCAGCAAAGAGTTGGGGTTTACACAAACTTAAGCCTTGACTCAAGTCATAAGGCAAGCTGCTAGTCCCCCACTTAAACTTAGAGTTACATGTGTGTGCCCTCCAAAACATAATAATAATAAAGTGATGCATGACTATGGCATGTATGATAGAATGTAAAGATATATGCTAAAGCTTTTAAACAAAACATCATAAGAAAACAAAAATCAATAACATATAACATAAGCAAAAAAAACAAATCAAGCTTAGTCCTAACATCCCCAGTGGAGTCGCCATTCTGTCACACCCCCTCAAAAAATTTTATAAAGGCACGACATCGGCTGGCGATTCTCGTTGTGTTCTAAGGATTTGGTTCTTTGGAGTCGCCACCTAGTATTTGGTCACTAGGAACCCTAACTGGTCTTTCAGAGATTCTAAGGCAAGGGACTGGCTGCGTAAAGGGAAGGTACTAGCACCCCTAGTACGCCCTACCTAAGGTAAGCTGCTTGGTGTTTGGTTTGCTTTATAGTCTATGGTGTTGGTGTTTTCTAATCCCGTCAACTCGTAAATCGCAAGGATAAGAGAATAAAAGAATGAAGAAAATTTCACAATTCTTAAAAAAAAAACAATTACTTTTCACGACTCGTAAACCGTGGAAAAAAAAATTAAAATTTTGAAATGTTCTCGATTGCAACCAAAGCTTCTTTCAAAACATGCGCGTTGATTTATTACTCCCGATAATATTTTGGATGTTCGTCCTTTAAGGATTTCTTCATCCAAACATTAGCGGTGAACAATAACCACAACTTCTCCTCCAAAATAAGATTTTTATAGTTTTTTGGAATATTGGCCAATACCCTTTGGAGTTTACAAAACAGGTTGTAAAATCCACAAATGCAAGAAAATGATTTTTTTTTTTTTTTTGTGTTTAAGAAATCTATGCGAAAACACATTTTTCAAAACTTCAATATTTTTTTATTATATATATAAAGGACATTCAAAAACATGCTAGTGTATTGGCCGTATGCATGAAAAATGAAACATTTTTTTTTTTTTATAAACTCTTTTTTTTACGAAAACAGGTGTTTTTAAAATACTGAAATTATATCCCATAGTATAAAAAATTGCAAATCAAAATATACAAAAACAACAATATATTTTTTTACTTTTCAGAAAAAAAATTTTATTTTTTTATATATTTTTTATTATTTTTTTTGAGAAAAAAAAAAATATATATACATATATACACACACATGCATAATATAATAATATATAATAATATAATATAATATATTAATATACTAACTGGGCTGGGCCGGCCCCAGCCTGAAAGCCGTTGGGCCGAGTTCGGCCCAAAAAAAAAACTGCATGGGTCTGGGCCGACACCGGCCCAGACCGCCGGGTTGGGCCAGAATCCTTCTGGCCCGCCCCACATATTTCTGGGCCAGAAACCATCTGGCCCAGAGAAGTAAAAAAATTACAGCACGGGGGGAATTATTTTCCCCCCGCGCGCCTCCTGCATGCAGAACGATTCTGCATGCAGGAGGCCAACCGAACTCAGCTTCGGAAGAAAAAAAATGCACGGGGAAAAGGATAGTGTACCTGGCGCAGCGGAGACGGCGGCTTGCTGGCGGAGCTGCAGTGTCGTGGCTTCACGGACGGCGGCTCCAGGGCGGCGCTGCGGCTGTTTTCCAACGGTTCATCGCCGTTCAACCGGCTCGTTCCTTATGTTTCAGCTTCTTGAGTTCCCTCTCAGTTTGAACTATCCCAAGCTTCTCAACTTTTGGGTTTTCGGTGGCTGTTTCTTGAGTTCGTTGGTTTTCTCTCTCTTTCGGTTCTTCTTTTTTTTCGGGTCCTCTCCCCTTTTTTTTTTCTTCAGTTTTCTCTTCTATTTATAGGGGCCGAACCGGTGTGGGGGACCATTGTTAGTGCGCCTTGGATCGGGTTTCGCGGGTGGCTGGTCGGCCACCACCCGCAACAGCAAGGTGCCGTTTCTTTACTTTCGGCCGGTGGTCGGCCAATGCTTTCGGTCAGCGGTCCCACGGTGTGGGGGCTTCGGGTTGTTCGGTGGAGATGCAAGGGAGAGAGAGGCGGGAAGTTTATTTCAAAAACCAAGCTTTTCCTTCTGTTGCAGGTGCGGGGGAAAGGAAGAAGAAAGGGGAACAGTGCCGTTCAAAACGGCACCGTTCGATCCTTTTTTTTTTTTTTTTTTTATGCATGAAACGGCGTCGTTTTGGATAAAACGCGCCGTTTCATTTAAAAATAAAGGCGCCAGAACATGTTTCGAATTAGTCCTTAATCATCTTTGTTTAATTCAATTTCGTCCCTGATAATTTCGGTTCGTCCCCATAGTTGGCCGCGTTTTTCACTTTGGTCCTTGGCCTCTGATTTATGCAATTAAGCCCTTAATTGATCAATAAACTTCCAATTTCTTCAATTAAGCCCCTGAAACAATTCCAAACAGCCCCCCCTATCTTTGCGCCTTCTCCAAATTGGTCCCTGGTTTCGGATTTTCACAATTAAGTCCCTAATTGGCCCTTAAGCTTCAATATTTATGCAATTAAGCCCCTGATTTGACTTAATAAAAATCCTAAAAATTATAATTTAGCCCCCAGAACTTTAATTTCTTCAATTTAAAGCCCAAATTGACTTAAAAAATCAATTTTCTTGCAATCAAATCCCCTATAAATCCAATAAAATCAATTAAAACCCATAAACATCCAAATTTGGGTTTCTCTCCTCAAAATTCAAAATTTCCTTCTCAATAGGGTTCTCATCCTTCAAGAATATATTGTCAACAATCCAATCTTTGTATCTTTATACTCCTTGACCAATTTTCTGACCATTTTCCGAGCGCTTCTGCCTCTTGTCATTTTTCTAACCTTCTTTGGCTATTTATTTTATTTTTTTGCGGGGACCCAAAAATGGGTTACAACAGATATCATTAACTATTCCCGACCTAGAATAGTTAGTCAACTTATCTTTTCCCTTAACTAGGAGTAACCATGCTGATGTTAGTAATCTTTACTAACATCATTAGTCAACCAATTACTTAGGATTAATGAATCAATTTAGGGAATGATGACACAAATAAAACCCCTTCGATACCATTAGCTATTCAAACCTAAATAGCTATTCAATGTCATCTGAAATGTCAGTACCAATGGAACCCCATTGATATAATTAGTTATCCAAACTCGGATAACTAATCAATGTCATTTGGAATGCTAGAACCAATGGAACCCCATTGATACCATTAGTTATCCAAACCTGAATAGCTAATTAATGTTTTCTCAACCTTCCATTTATATCGATCCCTTTTCTTTTTTCTTATTAACATCATATACATTGTAATCATGATTGCAAAGTATCATTCAAACACAACCTTAGTTACCGATATTACGATCACTAAGCATCATTCACATAACCTTAGTCACCCTCATCATAGTGTCAAGTATCAATTTATGCCCTTAGTCACCCTCATAATGGTACTAAGTATCATCATAATGTATCCTTCGTTATCGACACTACAGTGACTAATTATCTATACCATTGTGTTGTAACCCATTTTTTGGTCCCCTGAAAAATTAAAATAAATCAGCCAAAGAGGATAGAAAAATAGCCGGAGGCAGAAGCGCCCGAAAAAAAAAAAAAAATCAGAAAATTGGTCAAGGAATTTAAAAAATACAAGGATTGAATTTTTGACAGTATATTCTTGAAGGATGGAAGAACTATTGAGAAGGAAAATTTGAATTTTTAGGGAGAAAAGCCCAAATTTGGATTTTATGGGCTTAATTGGATTTTTATGGACTTAATTGGATGTTTTTATTTGAATTTATAGAAGATTTGATTGCAAGAAAATTGATTTTTAAGTCAATTTGGGCTTTAATTTGGAGAAATTTAAGTTCTGGGGCCAAAAAATATTTTTTAGGAATTTATTGGGTCAAATCAGGGGCTCAATTGCATAAAAATTGAAGTTTTAAGGGCCAATTAGGACTTAATTGTGAAAATCCGAAACCAGGGACCAAATTGGAAGAGGCGCGTAAATGGAGGGGCTGCTAATTTTTCGTTTCAGGGGCCTAATTGAAGAAATTGAAAGTTTATTAATCAATTGAGGGCTAAATTGCATAAATCAGATGCCAAGGACCAAAATGAAAAAGGCGGCCAACAAGAGGGGCAGGGACCGATTTGGAGGACTGTTTTGAAGTTTGACCCGTTTTAAATGAAACGGCGCGTTTTATCCAAAACGACGCCGTTTCGTATATATATATAATAAAAAAAAAAGAAAAAAAAGAAGAAGACAGAACGGTGTCGTTTTGAACGACACTGTTCGTCTTCTTCCTTTCCCCCCGCGGAAACAGAGACGAAACCATTTTTTTTTTCTTTTTTTTCAAAACTTCCCGCCTCTCTCTCTCTCCTCGCCCCCACCACCACCACCGAAAGCAAGAGTGGCCGACCAGCCGTTTGCGTGATTGAAGGCGCACTAACCGTTTCCTTTTTGCTTATAAATAGAGAGAACCCGAAAGGGAGGAGAGAGGGAGAGGAGACCGAGAGAGAGAGAGAGAACCGAGGACAGGGGAGAAGAAAAAAAACGAGCAAAAGAGAGTGGGAGAGCAGAAACAAACCAAAAACAAAGAAACCGAACCCAAAAACCAAGAAAAAAACCAAAGAGAAAGCCACTGAAAACAAGTCTCTCTCGCCGCCGTTCGAACCGCCACAGCACCGCCCGGAGTCGCCGTACGCGAGCCACGCCACCGCAGCTCCACCAGCGACCGCCTCCACGCCAGGTACCCGTTCCTTCTTCCCCGCATTCCTTTCGTGGCAGCCTTGCCTCCTGCATGTTGCATGCAGGAGGCGGGGGGGAGAAAAATAATTCTCCCCCCCGCTGGGCTGCTAAAGCTGGCCCAGCCCGATGCTGGCCCAGCCCATGAACGTCTGGGCCGGGTCCGGCCCAGACCAGAAGAAGCATGATGGCCTGTTGGGCCGAGATCGGCCCAACCCAGTCTGGGCCGAATTCGGCCCAACCTTTCTTTGTGTGGGCTGAGTCCGGCCCGTTTATTTGGGCCGGCCCAGCCCGAATTATATAATATGTTATAATATAGGTGTATATATATATGTATTTATATAAAAATATATAATAAAAATTATATTTTTAAAAAAATCTTAAAAAAATATTGTTGATTTTTCTGCACATTTTTGTCAAAAATGTTTTTAATTTTGGTTTGTATTTTTATACTGTAAAGATACAAAACCAGTGTTATAAATACCCGGTTTTCGTCAAAATATCAAGATTTTCAGAATAAAAAATGTTTTTGCTTTCAAAAAAAAATTCTAAAAAGGCCCTAAAAATGTTGTTGATTTTTCTGCATATTTTTATCAAAATGGTTTAATTTTGGTTTGTATTTTTATACTGTAAAGATACAAAACCAGTGTTATAAATACCCGGTTTTCGTCAAAACATCAAAGATTTTCAGAATAAAAAATGTTTTTGCTTTCAAAAATTTCTAAAAATTCCCTAAAGATGTTATTGATTTTTCTGCATATTTTTTTAAAAGCGGATTAATATTGGGTTGTATTTTTATACCGTAAGGATACAAGCTCAATATTAAAATACCCGATTTTCGTCAAAGCATAAAAAAAAATAATATTTTCTAAAAAATTGTTTTTGTTTTAAAATACGGCCTAGTCTCTCCAATATATATATATAAATATTACAAGATCATATTTTCACACAACAAAGAAAATTTTCAAAACAATATATGTATTAGCATGCATTTTGGCTTTAATAACCAGTTTATTCAAGCCATGAGAACTAGGCCAATATTTCAAAAATTCTAAAAAAATCTTTCTGTTTTATTTTAGTATTTGGGATTACGAATTTATACGTAAAACGTATTCCTAAGTATTATTAATAAAATTTTGGTATGGACGTATAGAACGGTTAGGATTTTTACCCGATAAGATAAAAGACCTTCTTACTGAGGAGGATTTTTTCTTGAACCATAGACAGATCAACGACTAGGAAAACACAACAACACTTTAGTTTTTTATCAGACAATAAAACAATGCAGCTTACCTTAGGTAGGGCGTATTTGGGGTGCTAATACCTTCCCTTTACGCAACCAGTCTCCGTACCCGATCTCTGAGACCAGTTAGGTTCCTAGTGACCAAAATACTAGATGGCGACTCCAAAGAACCAAAATAATAAAAAAAAACTCGCCAGTCGAACCCGTAAATGAATTTTTTTGTTTTTTTGGGGGTGCGACAGAATGGTGACTCCACTGGGGACCTTGTAGACTAAGCTTTGTTTTTGTCTGATTTATTTGTGTTTGCCTGTGCTTATTTTTTATATGCATTTCCTTTTATTGAATCGTGTATTTGTTTTTATTTTTACGCGCATTTATTCATGCATTATATACAATTGTCTCATGCATCACTTGCCTTAATTTTGAAAAGCACACACAAGCCTTAAGTTAAGTGGGGAATTAGCGATTTACCCTAAGACTATTGGTCAGGGTTTAAATGCGTGAAACACCCAACTCATATCTGAGTGCCTGCTTGGTAATGGTGGACATACGTGTCTTAACTGTTCCTTGCAACGCCCCCATACTGTCTTTACGAAGAACGTCACTGGGCAGATATGAGACCCTTCAAGACCAGATAGAAAAACTACCCACTCTCACTTAATAAATAGAGTTGGTCCTTAGGTTATGTATCTTATTTGCAATATTATACTCATCGTGCATCACATTTTCGTCACACATTTTATTTTTTAAATTATCATATGCATTCCAGATCATGAAACATAGGTCCCACACCCAGAGTCCATCAAACCCGTTTAAGATCAAGAATGGAGAATGAAGAGAGGGCCATCCTAGAATCCCGCTACCAAAGTGAATTGGAAGCCGTAAGGAATGAAGTTTCTCGAATGACCAATCTGCTTGAGCAACTTTTAAGAACGAAGAACGGGGAGGGAACATCTACCCAACCACCTATAGGAGCGTCGTCAGTTCATGTCCCGGGGATATCTCAGAACTTGGGGGCAGATTCAACGACGGGGCAGCACTTTGCACCTGCCATTCCCGTTCAGCCCCCTCAAGCTCACATCACAGCAGATGGGCCTTCCGATAATAGGTCCACTGATTTTATGAACGATGACAAGATATCAGCTTTGGAAGAAAGGTTAAGAGCAGTCGAGGGAAATGACTGGCTTGACCCCATGCGAGCGTCTGAAATATGTTTGGTACCAAACATCACGGTACCAAAAAAATTTAGGATACCGGAGTTTATAAAGTACACTGGGTTGGAATGCCCAAACACTCACCTTCGATCTTATTGTAATAAGATGGCTGAGGTGATTCATGACGATAAGTTACTGATCTACTTTTTCCAAGATAGTCTATCGGGGTCGGCTCTAAGTTGGTACATGAGGCTGGATAATGCCAAGATCAAGAAATGGAAGGATTTAGTTGAGGCTTTCCTTAAGCAATACAAGTTCAATTTGGAAATTGCTCCAGATCGAACGAGCCTTATGTCAATGGAAAAAAGAAGCCAAGAATCAGTAAGGGCTTATGCGCAAAGGTGGAGGGACGAGGTCATGCATGTGCAACCCCCTTTGATAGAAACGGAGATGGTGACTTTGTTCGCCAATACATTCAAGGCACCCTACTATGAGCATTTAATGGGTAGCTCATCTCAACATTTCTATGATGTTGTACGCATAGCGGAAAGAATAGAGCAAGGGATTAAAGTTGGACGCATAATTGAACCATCGGAGACAAAGGGTTTTTTCGGAAGAAAATTGAAAGGTCCCGTTAACAACTTCGAAGGTGGGGTCCAATGACAAGATAACGGATTCATATAACCCACAAATACCTACCTCCCATGTGGCCCACATAAACTTTAACAAACCTTTTTTCCCTAATCAAACAAATGACCACTCAAACACCCAAAACAACCACCAAAGACCAAACACAAGATACATTTCAGAACAACTACCGCCATTACCCATGCCTCTAAAGGACATATATGCCAAACTACTGAGCATTGGACAAATAGCTCTTATCCCTACATTACCACTACAGCCACTATTTCCCATTTGGTATAAGCCCGAGTTGAATTGCGAGTACCATGCTGGTATTCCCGGGCATTGTCTTGAAACTTGTTATGGTTTCAGGAACAAGTTGTTGAAGCTCATCAAGATAGGATGGGTGTCGTTTGAAGACACACCCAATATCAGTTCAAATCCATTGCCTGGTCATGACAAAAGTGATAGGGGATTAAGGTTGGAAAACCTTGGTCAAGAGTCGTCAATAATGAAGAAGGCGAGATCGAAGGAAACGCAAGTGGGGAAGGAAGATGAAGCATTGCCTCGGTTGACTTTCCACACACTAGAAGAAGTTTTAGAACGGGTTGACCCAAGAACTTCTCGTAGTTTTCAAAATGTAAAACAACTTTATTTGCCTTAGCATGCTTTTGTCTTTGCTTTTATTTTCTCTAGTAAGCATTCAGAGCTCATTTTATCAACCAGATTTTTGTGTTTATCTTTGAGCCTACCTTTTCCTTTTCTTTAAATAAATGATGAGATTTTGCACTTTTGGAACAAGTTGAGTGGTTACAAACAAAGTATCATAAAATGGTTTAATATGCAATTTAAGAAAAGCTACCCTTGAAATACAACCTCACCTCTGGATAACATAATGAATTGATACATCACCTGTAAATTTTCTTTCAAGATAAAAATAGAGTTTATCAATCCTAAACAATGTGCATTTTTTTAAAAAATACATCATTTGTCCTTTCACTCTCTAAAGAGTTTTTTGGTTGGTGGTTTTGTTTTGAGTCGGAATGGATTTCTTCTTTATATAAAAGCCCAGACTAATATCACACCCCTACACTGGGGGCAAGACGAGATGTTTTATGAAAAGTTTTACGAAAGCCTATAGATTTGAAAACCAAGCTAAAGCATTTGACAAAAGCATGACAAAGAGGCAAATACAAGTCATACATTTTGAGAAAAGGACTACTTGAAGAAAGTCAAAGACTTCTTCTCCAAGAATATAATAGGGGCACGAGAGATAAATCTAGCATAGGACTTCGAAAGCAAGTTCATGTTAAGAGGGAGTCTCATGAACTAGAAGAAGAGGTTGGGACCTATGTTTCAAAACCAGGTATAAATGCATGCATTGCATCTAATCATAAATCATTGCATATATGTTTTTTTTGGATCGTTACAAGAGGAGATCGTAGCGCATTCCAACAAGATTATGGACGAAGAAAGAATCATTGAGTTGATTCTAGAACAACAAGAAGAGAAGATAATGGTTTTCAAACCCTGCCAGCAGGAAGAACGACATCGATAGCATTTGGTAAAAAGGAATCGCCAAATGGGATTCCAAGTTGTTGAGATCGACAGAAGGGATCTCGTATTTCGATGGAGGTCGCCAGAAGGGACCTCAAATTTCAGCTTTGGTATAAAAGGAATCGCCAGATGGGATTCCAAGTTGTTTGGCTAAAGGAGATCGCCAGAAGGGATCTCATATTTCAATGAAGGTCGCTAGAAGGGACCTAATATTTCAGCTTTGAATAAACGGAATCGCCAGATGGGATTCCAAGTTATTTGAGATCGCCAGAAGGGATCTCGTACTTCGACATTCATCAAGGAAGGTCGCCAGAAGGGACCTCATATTGAAACCATTTCTTAGAAAAGCATGGAGTTTAATAAGAATTCTTCCCCCTGGGTAGGTCACCCATACAATGAGACCATCATTATTTTTCTGGGTAGGTCACCCATACAATGAGACCATCATTTTTCTTGGGTCGGTCACCCATACAATGAGACCAGCATTTTATTGGGTCGGTCACCCATACAATGAGACCATCATTTTTCTTGGGTTCGTCACCCATACAATAAGACCACTCTTCCTTTTTCCTTGGGCAGGTCACCCATCACAATGAGACCATACTTTTCTGGGTAGGTCACCCATAAGAATGAGACCATTCTCCATTTTTTTTGTTTATCTGGGTAGGTCACCATAAGAATGAGGCCATTCCTTCCCCTGGGTAGGTCACCCAAAGAATGAGACCACTCTTCCTTTTTCTGGGTAGGTCACCCATCACAATGAGACCATATTTTCTGGGTAGGTCACCCATAAGAATGAGACCATTCTCCATTTTTTTGTTTATCTGGGTAGGTCACCCATAAGAATGAGGCCATTCCTTCCCCTGGGTAGGTCACCCAAAGAATGAGACCACTCTTCCTTTTTCTGGGTAGGTCACCCATCACAATGAGACCATATTTTCTGGGTAGGTCACCCATAAGAATGAGACCATTCTCCATTTTTTGTTTATCTGGGTAGGTCACCCATAAGAATGAGGCCATTCCTTCCTCTGGGTAGGTCACCCAAAGAATGAGACCACTCTTCCTTTTTCTGGGCAGGTCACCCATCACAATGAGACCATATTTTCTGGGTAGGTCACCCATAAGAATGAGACCATTCTCCATTTTTTTTTTATCTGGGTAGGTCACCCATAAGAATGAGGCCATTCTTTCCCCTGGGTAGGTCACCCAAAGAATGAGACCACTCTTCCTTTTTCTGGGCAGGTCACCCATCACAATGAGACCATATTTTCTGGGTAGGTCACCCATAAGAATGAGACCATTCTCCATTTTTTTTATCTGGGTAGGTCACCCATAAGAATGAGGCCATTTCTTTCCCCTGGGTAGGTCACCCAAAGAATGAGACCACTCTTTCTCTTTTCCACTCGGGCAGGTCACCCATCATAATGAGACCACACACACATTTTTTGTATTGGTTATGAGTAAAGGAATCGCCGGATGGGATTCCAGGTTAAAGAAGATCACTAGATAGGATCTCGGATGGATTTCCATGTTGATCAAACTAAAATAAGAATTCAGAGGATCGCTGGATAAGGATCTCGAGATGAATAAGTTTCGATCATGGTTTTTTGGGGCTAAGGAGGATTGTTATAAAAGACAAAGTTTCAGATCAATCAAGCTTCGACCAGATCAGCTTCGGGAGTTCCGTTTTGGGTTTATCTTTATAACACTTACTGCGCAAAATCCATGCTACGTAAGTATTATAAAGAGGGGGCATCTGTTGTAACCCATTTTTGGGTCCCCCTGAAAAATTAAAATAAATAGCCAAAAGAGGATAGAAAAATAGCCGGAGGCAGAAGCGCCCGAAAAAAAAAAAAATCAGAAAATTGGTCAAGGAATTTAAAAATACAAGGATTGAATTTTTGACAGTATATTCTTGAAGGATGGAAGCCCTATTGAGAAGGAAAATTTGAATTTTAGGGAGAAAAGCCCAAATTTGGATTTTTATGGGCTTAATTGGATTTTTATGGACTTAATTGGATTTTTATTTGAATTTATAGAAGATTTGATTGCAAGAAAAATTGATTTTTAAGTCAATTTGGGCTTTAATTTGGAGAAATTTAAGTTCTGGGGCCAAAATATATTTTTTAGGAATTTATTGGGTCAAATCAGGGGCTCAATTGCATAAAAATTGAAGTTTAAGGGCCAATTAGGGACTTAATTGTGAAAATCCGAAACCAGGGACCAAATTGGAAGAGGCGCGTAAATGGAGGGGCTGCTAATTTTTCGTTTCAGGGGCCTAATTGAAGAAATTGAAAGTTTATTAATCAATTGAGGGCTAAATTGCATAAATCAGATGCCAAGGACCAAAATGAAAAAGGCGGCCAACAAGAGGGGCAGGGACCGATTTGGAGGACTGTTTTGAAGTTTGACCCGTTTAAATGAAACGGCGCGTTTTATCCAAAACGACGCCGTTTCGTATATATATATAATAAAAAAAAAAAAAAGAAGAAGACAGAACGGTGTCGTTTTGAACGACACTGTTCGTCTTCTTCCTTTCCCCCCGCGGAAACAGAGACGAAACCATTTTTTTTTTCTTTTTTTCAAAACTTCCCGCCTCTCTCTCTCTCCTCGCCCCCACCACCACCACCGAAAGCAAGAGTGGCCGACCAGCCGTTGCGTGATTGAAGGCGCACTAACCGTTTCCTTTTTGCTTATAAATAGAGAGAACCCGAAGGGAGGAGAGGGAGAGGAGACCGAAGAGAGAGAGAGAGACCCGAGGACAGGGGGAGAAGAAAAAAAACGAGCAAAAGAGAGTGGGAGAGCAGAAACAAACCAAAAACAAAGAAACCGAACCCAAAAACCAAGAAAAAAACCAAAGAGAAAGCCACTGAAAACAAGTCTCTGTCGCCGCCGTTCGAACCGCCACAGCATCGCCCGGAGTCGCCGTACGCGAGCCACGCCACCGCAGCTCCACCAGCGACCGCCTCCACGCCAGGTACCCGTTCCTTCTTCCCCGCATTCCTTTCGTGGCAGCCTTGCCTCCTGCATGTTGCATGCAGGAGGCGGGGGGGAGAAAAATAATTCTCCCCCCCGCTGGGCTGCTAAAGTTGGCCCAGCCCGATGCTGGCCCAGCCCATGAACGTCTGGGTCGGGTCCGGCCCAGACCAGAAGAAGCATGATGGCCTGTTGGGCCGAGATCGGCCCAACCCAGTCTGGGCCGAATTCGGCCCAACCTTTCTTTGTGTGGGCTGAGTCCGGCCCGTTTATTAGGGCCGGCCCAGCCCGAATTATATAATATGTTATAATATAGGTGTATATATATGTATTATATATAAAAATATATAATAAAAAATTATATTTTAAAAAAATCTTAAAAAAAATATTGTTGATTTTTCTGCATATTTTTGTCAAAAATGTTTTAATTTTGGTTTGTATTTTTATACTGTAAAGATACAAAACCAGTGTTATAAATACCCGGTTTTCGTCAAAATATCAAAGATTTTCAGAATAAAAAATGTTTTTGCTTTCAAAAAAAAATTCTAAAAAGTCCCTAAAAATGTTGTTGATTTTTCTGCATATTTTTATCAAAATGGTTTAATTTTGGTCTGTATTTTTATACTGTAAAGATACAAAACCAGTGTTATAAATACCCGGTTTTCGTCAAAACATCAAAGATTTTCAGAATAAAAAATGTTTTTGCTTTCAAAAAATTTCTAAAAATTCCCTAAAGATGTTATTGATTTTTCTGCATATTTTTTTTAAAAGCGGATTAATATTGGGTTGTATTTTTATACCGTAAGGATACAAGCTCAATATTAAAATACCCGATTTTCGTCAAAGCATAAAAAAAATAATATTTTCTAAAAATTGTTTTTGTTTTAAAATACGGCCTAGTCTCTCCAATATATATATATAAATATTACAAGATCATATTTTCACACAACAAAGAAAATTTTCAAAACAATATATGTATTAGCATGCATTTTGGCTTTAATAACCAGTTTATTCAAGCCATGAGAACTAGGCCAATATTTCAAAAATTCTAAAAAATCTTTCTGTTTTATTTTAGTATTTGGGATTACGAATTTATACGTAAAACGTATTCCTAAGTATTATTAATAAAATTTTGGTATGGACGTTAGAACGGTTAGGATTTTTACCCGATAAGATAAAAGACCTTCTTACTGAGGAGGATTTTTCTTGAACCATAGACAGATCAACGACTAGGAAAACACAACAACACTTTAGTTTTTATCAGACAATAAAACAATGCAGCTTACCTTAGGTAGGGCGTATTTGGGGTGCTAATACCTTCCCTTTACGCAACCAGTCTCCGTACCCGATCTCTGAGACCAGTTAGGTTCCTAGTGACCAAAATACTAGATGGCGACTCCAAAGAACCAAAAATAAAAAAAAAAACTCGCCAGTCGAACCCGTAAATGAATTTTTTTGTTTTTTTGGGGGTGCGACACATTGTATGCAAGGTACTCTTATTCATTCTAATAATATCATCACAAGTTTGATAGATATCAATGTATGTAAGGTACTCGTATTTATTCCAATTATATTATAACTAGTTGTTACATATTAATGCATGCAAGGTACTCATATTCATTCCAATATTTATCGAAGCAATAAAACAATAAATCCTAAAATTTATAAATAATTTTACACAAATTGAAAAGACAAGATTATATTATAACTAGTTGATACATATTAATGCACGCATGATACTCATATTCATTATAATATTTATCGAAGCAATAAAATAATAAATTCTAAAATTTATCAATAATTTTACACAAATTGAAAAGACAAGGTATGATGCACCTAATCGTTTCCCCAACTGACCGAATCCCTTCAACTACTAACAACCTTGCTCCAGGCATTTCTTTTGTTTGAGAATCAAGAGATACAATCAATACCCTCCTATAATTTTATCACAATGTGCGTTCTCATACTATTACAGTACTCTCATTAACATGAATTCATTGCCATGTTTTAATTTTATTTTCTGATTATTTTCCTTTAACTATCTCATTACTCTTCCTAGATCAGTTTTCATTCAAGAACATTATTTACCATTTTATTCATAAGTAAAGTTATAGACTTCAATTGTAAGTATGGCTTGACTCCTTGGAGAGGTAAGACATGGTTCTACAACTCTACTGAAGGATATAAATCCCAATTATGCCCTTAACACCCATGAAATTATCCGTTATAGTATTCAACACAATCATTCCAGTACGAGACAGTTCAACCCTTCTTTCATTTTCAGTCCATATCTGGAGTTCTATAACTCCAAATTATATGAGGTTAGTTCTCTTTGAAAGATAACATTCATACCTACAACCTTTATGAAGAACCCAATCTTAAATTTTATCATTTAAGTGTCCTACCCTCAGCTGAAAGTTGGGTGACCAAACTATCCAATCTCAATACAAGTACTGGACAACCAATATCTAACTTTTCCTACTATCAATAATCTGACTGAACATGCCTAAGGAAAGACATCAAGAATTTTCTTCAATTTAAATCATAATAGATGATAAACATGGTCCTTTGAAACGATGTCGTTTTGGGATGCGAAATAGCCTTTTTCAATTTGGTCACTTAATTTATGAAATCTTGTAATCAAATTAATCCTTGGGTAAATTCTAATTGGATCCCTTGATTTCAACGTCATTTACAAGACAACCTTTGGTCTTTGATTCATGCAATTTGATCCTCAATTTATCAATAAACTTCTAATTTCTTTAATTTAGCCTCTGACTTGGTCAATTTCAACCCCTCTATTAATGCATCTTTTTCCGGTTTGACCCTTGGTTTCGGATTGTTTTAATCAAGTTCTTAATTGACTATCAAACTTAAATAATTATACAATTAAGCCCCTGATTTGACCAAATCAACTCTTTAAAATTATAATAGGACCCTAGAATTTTAAGATTTTTCAAAATGGTTTCATTGTAATAGATGACTTGTCTAGGTGAAAAAAACAAAGATTTTTCAAAATGATCTCACTGCAATGGACCTTCTAAGATGGAAAAATACGAAGATTTTTCAAGGTGGTCTCATTGTAATAGATGACTTGTCTAGGTGAAAAAAACAAAGAAATTTTTAAAAATGTCTCATTGTAATGAAATATTTGTCTAGGTTAAAAATACCAAGATTTTTTTTCAAAATAATCTTATTATGATGGGTGATCTGTCCAAGTGAAAAATACTTGTTCATATTGTCCGGTCCATGCTCTTACCTCCATGAGAATTCTGATAGGCTTCACCAGCTCCGTATAATTGAGAGAAATTGAGCCCCGACAAATGGGTAAATAAAAGGAACCACCGCCATGACAGGGATCAATTGTTTTTTTCCCGAATGCTTTTAGTTATTAACACGAGGGGCGAAGAAACTTAGAAACGCAATTAAATATCTTTGACTACACATCCAAAATCACTGCTAAATTCTTTTGGGGGAAATCTTATACATATAGGGTTTTGGAAATGACTTTCAAATTCAAGAGCAAAAATGGCAAATCATTAGGTGATCATGGAAGACTAATAGGAACACACAAGTGATCATTATACATATAAAAAATGAACAATTAATTATATATTGAAAATCCTAAAAGATTGTCAACTTGAAAGCCTGTGATTTCAAGGATGCGCGCGTGGGAGATTGAAAAGTTAGAAAGGAAAATGCTATGATTAATTTGCTTAATTAAAATATGATATTTTATTTATTTTTTAAAATTATTTTTGATATTAATATATTAAAACAATTTGAAAATATTGAAAACAATAATTTGAAGCAAAAAAAAAACAAATATTTAGTAAAACTATTTTCAATTTCCAACCCTTATTTTATATGTTTGTCTTTCTTGTGCCTAAAGGGGTGGCACGCACTATAACTGCTGTTAATAGGAGAATCCTGTGGTGTGGTGCTTTTGATGTTAGAAAAATAACCAAGGTATCTTCCACAAGGGTACTCTCTCTCTGCACAAGAGGAACCGGATAATAGTAGACGGTCTCTTTATTCTGTGATCTTTGATTTCTCTCTTCTGTCGAATGGCAGACGCATTACGCTATTGTGCGTGAAAAAGCAAAGACGTGGCTTGGAAGTCTGTTAATAGGGTGTTTTTTTATTGTGGTAGTTGTTATTTTATAAAGTATTTTTTTATTTAAAATTATATTAAAATAATATTTTTTATTTATTTTTAAAATTTATTTTGATATCAGCATAATAAAATAATTTAAAAACACTAAAAAATTATTAATTTACAATAAAAAACAAATAAATGTTTTTTAATTTTTTTCAAAGATATTTTTGAAATGTAAAAATAAAATACATGGATCATTCTATCGTTTCTCAATGGACATTTACAATAGGGGCAAAAGATATATATCATGAAAAAACTAGAGTAAATCCACTTATTTAGAAGATTGAATTTCTTTTGACATTGAACATTAATAATATTAAATAAATTATTGGTAAATAAAAAAAATAATTTAAAAATATAATGTTTGATTTTTTTTTTTACTCAAAGCCCTCTGATTCTGTATAATTTTTTTAATATAGTTTATATACTGAGAAATTGACACAATCATAAATAAGTATAAGCAAAGTAAAATTGTGCTTAAGCCTTATGTGTTCACTCGCTTCACTCAGTAAAACTTTTTATTAGGTGACATGTTTTGGATTTAATTGGATTTTTGATTTTATTATTAAAAGAAAATTTAACCTACAAAAAATTATTTTTTTAGCCAGTCTGTTTTATATATTTAAGCTATAAATAAAGAGTTTGGATAGTTTTTTTCTTATTCATGAACAATTTATTTTCAAATAAAAAACATCTAGCTAGGTTTTAAGGCAAACAACTATTAGGTTTTTTATTAATATCATTTTATTTACACTACCAAGTAATAAAACCTTAAAAATAAATAAATAGTTAATACTTGATAATAACAAATTATCATGTGTTTCTAATTCTAAGACGTTAAACAAGTGAATACTTGAAATCTATAATTGATTTTAGATTAATTATAAAATTATTTGTTTATATGTGATAATATGTATGCTGATAAGTTTATTAATATCATTTTATTTACACTACGAATTGAGTAATAAAACATTAAAATAAATAAATAGTTAATTCTTGATAACAACAAACTATCATGTGTGTTTCTAATTCTAAGATGGTTCATCAAATAAATACTTAAAATCTATAATTGATTTTTAATAAATAAATAAATAGTTAATCCTTCATTTTGCCTTTAGTTTTGTTTGAATTCTGATAATATGTATGCTAGGATATTTAATTAATTTGCTGTATATAAGTTCGTGCAGTATACATATATTGTGATCACTAGTCTAATCTTTTTAAACAACACATCGTTGATCTATCTTGTATCAACTATTTGTAAGGATGGATATGGCTTTATTGAAGTTGAACACTTGAACACCAGAAACTTTCACTATCACAGAGGTATTGTTAACATGGCTGCTGAGCTATGCTCTCTTTTACAAGAACATGCTTGTTTCTTTTCTATTTCAACCAACACTTCTCACTATCATTTTGTACTGTGCTCCTCCGTTAACCTCCTGATAGAAAGTCACAATATCTCCACTTCCGAGGCCAGCATAGCGCGCAATGTCAAGCCAGCCTCCTGTAAAAGCAAGATTTCCTGATCTGGTGGAGCAGTGAATTGGGACTGGCTCTCCACTTGGTAATGTCGTAATTCCTGCAGCTGACTGAACAGCAACCATGGTGGACAATACTATTGTCCGGGCACCGTGGAAAGGTGGCAGGGATTCTAGCTTGGAATCGGGTGGCAGCACCAATCCTCTCTCAATATCAATAGAGTTGAGTTGCTTTGTGAAGATTTCCATAGCTAATTAAAATGCTATGAAATAATCAGGTTAAAGAAGGTTTTCTGTATATGTAGTGACAGGCGTAGCAGGTATTTATAGAGAATTCCCATGATGTGCTGGTCAATAGTTTAAGTAAGAAAAATCTATATGGTTTGAACAAAAAAGATATATATGCTTAGATCAGTGATGGGTGGAAGGCTGCCAAATTCTGCTTTACTCAAGAGTGATGATCAGAATCTATGTAAAATTATCTACAAGGACAGTCCATGGAGAAACAAGAGCACAGGGGCAAAACTTCCATTAGCCCTGCCAAATTGTCTTTACATCTTACGAGGATTCTTATCTGCGTATTCGGATTTGCTGGTAAATCTGCTAAAGTTCTTGAATCAACTTTAACTAGAGTTCTATACAGTTATAATTATATTTGAAAGTTATTCTTATTTAATTTATTGCAAAGGTAGAAAGATTTGGATCATGGAATATTTTTTTTCAAATCAATATTCCAAATAAAGTTTTATGCTACAGGGCATGAAGTTTAATAATTAGTTGGTTCATTTTTTATGAGTGTTTTTTAGTTTTTTTATATAGGGTTTGATATGTTAGACAATATTGATGTAGCCCGCATGCTTGAATTACTCATGATCTGCACAGTGCGAAGAAATGAATTGTTAATTCACCTGCACAGTGCAAAGGTAATGCAAAGCGGGGAAGCTTACCTGGTAGCTGGAGACGAAGACGTGATGCTCTTTCTGGCTGTTCGGGTGACGCTAGAGACTGGTGGCTGGGCAACCTTGTCGACCTTCTCTTCTTTCTTCTGGATTTCTTCTCTCCCTGGTCTCTCTCTTATTTTAGTGTCATTTAAAAAACTATCTTTGGTTTATAAATCATTCAATTCAGTTCTTAATTGACTATTTTACTTTTAATTTTTTTAAAATTACCCCTGGAAAAATCAATTAAACTTTCTATAGTACCCGTGCCATTTCACCTTGATTTCTAGACTTTAATTTCTTATAATTTTGCCCTTAATCAACCTCAAACTTTAATATTTTTTCAATTAAACCCCTGATTAATTAAGCTAATTTCAAATTCAATTAAGTCCCCAAACTTATCAATTCTTCAATTAAGATCTTGATTTCATTAATTAAACTAATTCAAAGTTAAATTAAGTCCTCAAACTTATCAATTCTTTCAATTTCTATCAAAATTGACTTCCAAATTTATAGTTTAATCTTTATTAGTCTTTAAACTTTCAATTTGTGTTGTCTTGATCCAATTTTCAAATTATTTTTCATTTATTCATTTTTATTATTTATTTATTATTTATATATTTTTTATTTTTTAAAAAAATTAAAAAATTGGGTTAAAATAGTTATAAGAAAAATTATTGAATTGATAATATCCTTTATCGATTTGGATAAAAAAATATCTTGTATATGGAACAAATAAAAATAATTATTAAAATCTCACCATCATAGCATGCCCTTAGAGTTTCTTGTTTTATTTATTGGAGTTATAATCCTAACTTTTTAATATTCATGTTGAAAAACAAAAAAATTAAAATAAAAGTAGTTTTAGTTCTCATGCAAAAAAAAAAAAAAAAGGTTGTATCTAACTCTAGAAAACATCATATTTATTGTCCATCAATGTAAAAAGTGAAATTTGTGTATCTAGCCTAATGCACCAAATCTTGTAAGAACTTTAAACTTAAATGTGCTTGAGATAGAGTTGGCAGGCTAAAAAATCTTGAAATTAGCTGCTCACTCATAACTGACATCTAGGAGTGTATCCGCGACATATAAAAGATGAAAAATATAAGAATTGAAAATCTTTCTAGCTTGGTCTTATCACTATTATAATCCCAAAACGATGACTATTGCCTTTTCACTATGGTTCTAGTGAGAAGATTTTTTTTTTTAAGAACTATAAAAATTAAATTTTTATATAAAAGATAAAAAGTTAATTTTAGTACAAAAGAAATTTGTTTTTTATCCAATGGTAGGGTTATTATAAAATATTTTTTTATCATGATGGGTCAAATGGAGTTCTTTCTATTTCTAAATTCAAGTACATCAGAACAAATTTCATCAATTATGACATATATTCTGACTAATACATTTATCCAATTATTTCAATATATATTTCACTTTGTTTTCCAATGGGAAAACTTCTTATAGAGAAAGTGTTTCTAATATATTTGGTATTAATTAGAGCCTTTGAGGTTATCAAAGTAGTTGTATCCATTCATTTGATCAATGTTCTGACTTAAGAAGAACAATGTTCGAGCAATGTGTCCCTAGTTCTTTTAATTAAAACCCAAATGATATGTTACCTGGCCGAAACCCTAAAAATCAAGGTTTTAATTAGGGTTTTAAGAAATTTCATTATGGTCCCTATACTTTGAGTTTTGGTGCATGCATCTTCAATTAACTTAAAAAATTTTTAATTCACGCAATCACATCCAAAATAATATTAATTGGAATCCTTTGATTTGTGCATCATTTATTTATAGGTCCTTAACTTCAAATTGTTTAATTTAGCTCTTATTTGACCATTAAACTTTGAATTTGTCTCAATGTAACCCTTGATTCAACGATTTCAGTCCCTAATACACGCCTTTTTCACCTTAGTTCTTGATTTTGAATCTTTTCAATTAAGCTCTTAATTAATATTGAAATATTTTTATTTTCTTCATAGTTAAGTTCCTGAATTAACCAATTAACTTATTAAAATTCAAAATTGGTCCTAGAACTTGCAATTTAACCCAAATGAGGCTTTTAAACTTAGTTTTCTCTCAATTAAGTCAATGAAACCTATTAAAAAATTTAATTAAGTTCTTGAACTTAATGAGTTCTTTTCAATTTTGGCTAAATTGACTTTCAATCTTAATTTTGTTTCTAATTATGCCCTTGATTAAATCAATTAAGCCCATAAAAAAAAATAATTAAGTCCTTGAACTTAATTATTTTGCAAGTTTGCCCTAATCTTCAACATCTTTCTTCTATTTGGTCCAAAAATCTCATTGTTTCCTTTAATTAGGCTCTTCATTGATGCAATTAAGTTCCTAACCTCTGCTATTTGGTCTAATTTAGTTTTCCAACTTTCAATTTGTGTGATCAAGTCCTTCTTCAACCTATTTTTGTTATTTTCAATTTTTTTGTCCACTCAACCTATCTTTATAAGTTGTGCGATCAAGTCCTTCAATCTATCTTTATAATTTCAAGAGTTTATTTGTGTGGCTTTGGATGTAGTAAATGGCGGTTTGTTAGAAGGGCTCTTGTACATACTTTGTCTTGAAGCTAACAATTGATTTGGGCTGCTCTCTTGTAAATGGCTATTTTTTTACCAGGTTTTTGGAGGATTGTTGGTGCGGCATTGCTCCATTGAAGTCCAAATTTCCAAGACTTTACCGTCTCTCAACCCAACAGCAGGCAACAGTTTGTGGAAGCACCGATTTTTTTATTGTGTTTGTTTCCATGAGAGCATTCGTTTCCTAATATCCTTTGGAAGAGTCACGCACCTCCAAAAAATTATGTCTTCATTTGGCTACTACTTCATGGTAGTCTCAGCACTCAGGGTTTCCCACAAAATTTTAACATCCAAAAAGATTCCCCTGTATACTCTAACATGTTCTGATAACTTTGTTTTTTTTTTTTTTTATGATAATGTTCTCATTACTAGTCTTTAGACTACCTTGTTAAATTATGCATTCCCTCATCTTGTCGCCCCTGTGCTCTTTACCATTATCTATTTAATTTAATGTAAGAAACTTTTTATCACTTTCTTGCGTTGAAATTAAGTACTTCATCTAAATTGAGCTCCCTGTATATGTAATGTCTGTGCACATGGTTTAACCAAGCTCTGGGATTTCTTGTGCGTGGCAAATTTCAATTGATCATCATCGTTGATCTATCTTGTATTGATTCGGTCTCGCTTGCTGGAGATATGTATAAAAACATTGTATATGTCTCCTTATACATTTTCATAAACAATGGAATATATGGACTAAATTCACTTGGAAGTTAGAAAAAGCACAACTTGGAAGTTAGAAAAAGACAGAATGCTGCAGTCTTCTAGAAGGTCAGTTTCAGCGTCAGGCATCTTTTCGGCTATTTGGGCGGCGCGTAAGAAGTTAATTTTTGAAGATAAAGTGCCAAATGTGCTGTGTGTTCTTTTTGTCATTATTTAAATAACTATTTTTTTAGTAGAATTCTCGATTATTATAAATTTTTTTTAAAAATGCCACGCTAGCCACCGTTTGCATATCAATCTCACCATGCATGGCTGTGTTGTCTCAAGATAGCAGACAATATATAAACAATGATAGAGTTAAGATTGTCTGAAAATTAACAATGCATTCTTCAAATGATCCAAACTAATCTTCAACACAAATACACAGGTGTACCATGACAGGTCTGCCAAGAAACAGAAAAACAAAAGGGTCAAGAAAAGTAGCGAAGTGGCCCCACATGATCTAGACCTGGTTAAGCCGCAACATGCATGGGAAATATTTTTTAAATAATATTATTTTTTATTAAAGGTTAAAATGGTGTTATTTTTTTATTTTTATATATAAAATCACAATTCACTCAAGTGAATCAATTTATGGATTAAACTATTAAATTAATTGGATTTAAGTAGATAATTCTTACGGAACTCAGCTAAGATCGGTTATTATTTCAGGAACATGGGTAAGTGGTAGTGGCAACATGTTATTTAGTAATGCTATTATCTCTCCATTAATCTTAACAAGTCAGCTATGCCAAACATATATAGTTAGAGAATTAGAGAAAATCCTTCCAAACAGTATGATTTAGTGATGTTTTAAATAATACTAATCTAAAGTAGTTTTAATCAATAAAACATATATATATTCTACCAAAATCACGAGCAAAAAATGGCAAATCATTACGTATATATAGAGTTTTGGAAATGATTAGCTATTCCTAGAGATGGGATAACACAGTACTGCCGTTTTGTTTTGTTTTGGTTTTCAATGTAGTATAGCAGGAGCAGAGAAAGCACGAGCAAAAATGGCAAATCTTTAGGTGATCATGGAAGACTAATATATAGGAACACACAAGTTATCATTATACATGTAGAAAATGAACTAAACATTCTTCAACTGACATTGCAACGTGGCCCAACTAAAGGAAGAAGAACAATTAATTATATATCGACTCCTGGATATGGATAGTTTTTTCTCGACTGCTGATACCGTACAGAAACTAGACACGATGATAGCAGGAGACATGACAAAGAAGAAACAAAAGGACGCGCACTCGGAATTTCAGGTATGGAAGACACTCTCCCGTCACATTTCTTTTTTACTTCAACCAGCATTTCTCACTCTCATTTTGTACTGTGCTCCCCCGTTTACCTCCTGATAGAAAGTCACAGTATCTCCACTTCTGAGGCCAGCATCGCGAGCAATGTCAAGCCAACCTCTTGTAAATACAAGTCTTCCTGATGTGGTGGAGCAGGGAATTGTCACCGGGTCCGGTGAACGGGTGCCGGCAGATGACTCAACTATGGTGGACAATTCTCGGTGTTCTAGGTTAGAACGGGGTGGTAGCACCAATCCTTTCTCAAGATCAACACGGGTGAGTTGCTTTGTGAAGATTTCCATGGCTAGTGAAAACTAATGGTATGAAAATAATTAGGTTAAAGAAGGTTTTATGTATATGTAGTGACAGGGCAGCAAGTATTTATAGAGAACTCAGCAGTGATCTTATGGTAAGCCAGCTAGATTGTTGCGTGATGTTGTGTTTCACTCTGTATTTATTATTTATTGATGTATAAACTTATTCGACATATAATTAATTGTTCTAGAAACAATTGAATTCTCTGAATTCCCATGATTTGTTAGTCAATAATTTCAATAAGAAAAATCTCCATAGTTTTTTTTTTATAATAAATTATCAACAATTAATGATTTTCAAAAGCAACTTCTTTTCTGTCGAATTGGTCTTAGGGTTTTGGGATAGAAATTCTAGTTAGTAACCATCTCCAAGATGTTATATATGCGGCCCTTTTCAGTGAGTGATGGATCAACATTCTTTTTTTTTTATATAATAAATAATATATATGTGGCTCGTTCATCGTTTGGTTTTTCTGCTGTGGACGATTAATTGGTCGATAAATGGCATTGAATAAAGTGAAAAATCTCCATAGTTCGAACTGACGATATATTATCAACAATTTATGCACTAAAGGTGAACCACTTAAGAGAGATAGAGATGATTAGTTAGAAAGTAATTATTATTTATTGTTCTAGAAACAATTGAATTCTCTGAATTCGCATGATTTGGTAGTCAATACTTTCAGTAAGAAAAATCTCCAAGCATTCAATTTTTTTTATATAATAAATATTATGCGACGTTCATCGTTTGGTTTTTCTTCTGTTGGTCGATAAATTGCATCGGATAAAGTGAGAATGAAGTTAGTACAATTTATGCACGAAAGATGATAAGTGTTTTGAATCACTTTCGGTCAAACATTGGCTTCCAGCTATATATCCCTAAACGACCATTTCAAGATCGGAAAAAGATATAAGACTACCTCTAAACGAATGTTGCCGTAATCGAGCTTTGTACACGCGAGAGTTTATTTGTGTGGCGAACAAATTTCGAAAGACTAAAGCATTTAATTGCCATGTCACGCAGGCTATAGACACCATCCCGGCTAATAAGGCTTTAAAATCATGTAAAGAAATTCTAAAATATAATTTCCTAACAGAAAAAATATGAATAAAAAGATTTAATTATTAAAACTATGATATAATACATTTTATCATAGAGCTATCTTAACAATAAATATCAGTTTGGCTAAATTTTTATCCATGAGCACTTTCATTACCGAAGCACATGCTGGATGAAATGTCAGTAAGAAACAATTTAATTCTCTGAATTCCAATGTTTTGTTGGTCAATGCTTTCAGTAAGAAAAAATCTCTGTAGTTTGAAGAAGCAAGATCTTATCAGCAATTATCTCAAGTTTTTCTGGTAGAGATTTGGCCCTACGAAAGGCTATATTCTTACGGAAACTTGGCAATTTAAGTGCACGCACGGATACGCACTATTTTCTCCTAGCTAACAATCTTTTTTATATGTATTAAATAAATATTATTAGATCGATAAAAGAGATAGAATTAAGATAGAATGAGGTTAGAACGATTTATGCAACAAAGGTAGATGGTAAGTGTTTTGAATCAGTCATTTGCTTATTAACACTTTTTATATATCCACCGACCATTTAGACATAACTTGTGAAAATAGTCCGCTGTGTCAATCAGTTATTGGTTTATTAACACTTTT
>NC_133286.1:1364378-1426300 GCF_005239225.2 Populus alba | reverse complement strand
ACATGCATGAACGTCCGAATGCTCGTCCTTTTTTTTCTTCTTTGTTCTGTCTCCTGCAATCCTCGTGTCTGGTTTCTGTCCGGTGTCAGCATTTGAGAAAACTTTTCTCAAAATTATCGTCTGCAATCTTCGTGTGTAGTTTCCTCGTTTCCTTGCATGTGTGAGGAAATTATGAATAATTAATTTCTCCTTTAGATGAAAGAGTTTGTCTGTGATTGTAAATATGTGTTTTGAGCTTTAATTTTGTGCTTTTTGGTAACAAAATTATTATGTGTTGCGAATTGCTTTAAAAAATTTAATGAGATGTGATTTGATTCATAGCTTAAACTGAAATTATATTAGAAGCAAAATCATTTTTCAGAGTAATTTAATTATGTTTTACCAAAAGAAGAAGAAATAGCGCATGAAATGCTTTTGAAATTTAACTCTCAACTAATTTGATTTTGAATGATCAAATTATTAAAAATATTAATTAAAAAAAGATTGCAAAAAACACAAACAAAGAAAGAGGATAAAATTTGAGAGAAAAAACCTAAAACCGATGAAATTATTAAAAAACTAAAAAATAATTCTAAAAATATAAATAACAATTAAAAAAACAAAGATAAAATTTAAAAAGATTAAAAATCATAAGGAATAATATTAAAAAATATTTTTAATTTAATAAATTATTTATAAATTAAAAAGGATAAAGGATGAAAAATTATTATATATATATGTGTGTGTGTGTGTGTGTGTGTGTGTGTTATCAATTATCAACAAAACTCTGCCTTCTCTCTGTCGTCTATAAGGTCCCACTAACTACTCAATTATGTTTGAACTTTTCAGAGTCTAATATCTGAACGTCTTTGTATCCATATAACTTGATAGAGTTGGACAATTTAAAAGAAAATAAATTCCATGTTCAAAATCATCGATTTTTCTTATTAAATCAATATTAATATTGGTATTTTTTTAAAATCAAAAGATAAATGTTTGGACCCAATCAATTAAAAACAAAAAACAATTTTCCAACTATAAATTAGTGTCCACACACACATTGAAGAGGGGGGAGCCATTAAAAAAAAATCTAAAAAAAAAACCCTAGATCTATGATCTTAAAACCTATAAACCTAGCCGCCGCCACCCTCTCTTCCTCCCAAACTAGTCTCCATCTCCCCATAACAGCCCCACTGACCACGTCTTCATCTCTTTCAACACCGGGCACTTCTCCATCCTCACTAGTTGCTTTGGTCAGCATTAACAATCAAACTCATTCACCTCTCCATACTCTTTACCGCCTGATAAAGGAGTATTTATAAGGGGGCGAGAGCCACCGTACCAACTATCCAATCGCGCTGAATGGGTAGGGTGGTTGGGCAACCTCCCCAAGGCTATCCACAAGGCTTATCCTCTCTGTTTTTTCATCTCAATGAAGGCCATGAGAAGAGTATGGTTTGTGTTGGTTTTTTTAGGCTTCTGAGAGAGAGAGAGAGAGAGAGGCGCCGCAAAGGAGGGAAAGAAAAACCTTCTTCCCTTTCCTTTGTGAGTCCAGGGGAAGAAGATGACAAATAATGGCATCAAAACAACATCATTTGCAACTTTTTTTCTTCAATGAAGAAATGAATTAAATGACATTGTTTTTTTTTTTTTTTAACAAAAATGTGTCGTTTCATTTAAAAGAAAAAGGCACAAAAAAAGAGTTTATTTCCAGATCAGTCTTTAATTTTTTATTTATTCAATCAAGTATGCAATTGAGATTTTTGATTTTAATAATCAATTCAATTGCATCCTTACCAAATCCAAATGTCAGCTCTGAAGGTGGCATCCTTTTTCATTTTGATCATTGGTTTTGAATTTGTGTATTTTGACCTTTAATTGATAAACAAAAATTCTAATTTTTTAAAATTTGGCCCCTAATTCAGTCAATTCCAGCCCCTATATTTATACATATTTTATTGATAAGAGACAAGAATTCCTTGTCTCTCCATACTTGCCAAGGGATACCATATGACATTTTTCCTTAAGGGTAGATGATCGCTGCGACACCCGCACACGTGCGATAAAATGGCGACTCCACTGGGGACCTTGTGGACTAAACTTTGTTTTGTCTAATTTTTGTGTTATTGTTGGGTTTGTTTGTCATTTTTAATATGCAGTGTTTTGTATTTGTTCATACGCTTTAATTTTGTACATATTTGTTCATGCATTATATAGAATTGCTTCATGCATCATTCTTTTTTTTTTTTAAAAAAAAAAAAGCTCATACTGGAAATCTTTAGGTTAAGTGGGGGACTAGCAGCTTACTTTACGACTTTTAAGTCAAGGTTTAAGTTTGTGTAAACCCTAACTCTTCGCTGAGTGCTTAGACTGGTAATGATTGGTCCACATACCAGCTCATCACCTATTGAGCCCCCATAGTGCCTTCACGAGGGTGATCACTAGGACAATAAGGGACCCTTTTAGAGACTAAATAGCCAACCTACCCTTGTCAAGCAAAAAAGAATTAGAACTTGCCTTTAGGGTGTATGCTCCATACGCTTTGTTTTGCATCATAGCAAGCCTTTCCTGAAGCATCTTGAAATCAAGACTTGCGGGTAACATAATGACCGTAGCTCAAAAAATTTTCAGAGAATTTCACTTTCACTCCACTTTTGTGGAAAGGATTTGCCCCACCAAAGGTAGAAATGTTCATATGGATGCTGCTTCAAGACAGAGTATCTACAAGAGCCTTTCTAAAAAACCGCCATTAACTACATCCTAGATAGGCAACATGTCCTCTGGGTATATGCCGAATACAATAGAACAAGTGATTTGATCAAAAGTAAGTTCCAATGACAAACTTTCATGATGTTACCATATGGAATTTTATGGGATGTTTGAACCATTCAAAAAAAGCTGATTTTCAAAGTTTAGAGGCCTGTTTGGAATACATTATTTCAACTCATACTTCATCATCTTGCACTCTGATTAAAAACCTGAAATAATAATTTTTCATACACATGAAATGATTTGATTAGAGACCTTGAAGGTATTTTGGTATGGTTTAATAAGTGATTTGTTCTTGTTTATATGAGTTAATTTGTCTCCTTTGTATAAATTTCCTTTTATGTTCTTATTTTTAACTTCTAGTAAACTATAGCCTTAATTTGGTTTTATCAATAAATAACTTGATTATTAAAAAAAAAAATAGTAATTGTATATATATATAGAGCCAACTTTGTTGAGACAAGGCAACCATGGTGAGTTTGATAAGCAAACGGTGGCTATTAAATGGTGCAATACATGAACTGCCACATAAATAAACTCTTGAAAATTATGAAGTTCGAATGCTACTTGTTAAAAAAAATAACCCAACAAAAAAAGAGGCTATAAATCAATGATCTCTTGTGGAAAATCTTTATATACATAAAGGATAACTATTTTAAAAATGTATATTTAATAAGTTGTTCTTTTTGAGTTGCAAATTTATTTAATTATTATATAACGTAGAACGCTTGCTTATTATGTAATATAGTAAGGCCTTCTGCTAATTAAAGAAACAAAAAACAATATTAGAGAATAATATAAATCATATCTTGGGATCTCATCTAATACCTTAAACTATTAGATTGAAATGATTCTTTTACATGATATCAGAGTCTTGATGACTAAGTAGTACGAGTTTGATATTTGCTATCCTCATTTATTTGATAAAAATTAAGCACAAGGTAAAATGATCTTGTACAAGTTTCAAGCTCAAACAAGCTTTCACTTGAGGGGACGTGTTAGAGAATAATATAAATCATATCTTGGGACTTCACCTAATAACTTAAGTTATTGGATTGAGATGATTTCTTTGACAAAAAGTATGTATGTGTATTCTATTAGCAACATAGACCGACAAAGATCATTAATTACTTATTTTATTAGAAAAATTATTTTGTACATGTATGTTATCAATAATCAACAAAAGTACTATGCCTTCTCTTTGCCGTCTACAAGGTCTCATTAACTACTCAATTATGTTTGAACTTTTCTGAGTCTAATATCTGACCATTTCTTTATCGATATGGCTTGAAAGAGATGGACAATTTAAAAGAAAATAGAGGCCATGCTCAAAATCGGTTGTCGTCAAGCATCAAATGATAGAAGTTAACCTGACAAATGCAATAAAGACCACAACAGTTTGTAAATTGATGGCTACAGCATCATCATTGTTGCTATTCAATTTTGAGCGCATTTCTACATTATTTTTGAGAAAAAAAAATAGCAAAAAATAGCAAAAATCTATAAAAATATATTCTTGATATATCTGTATTGTTTTCAGCAATTTTAGCATCACCTCGAAAGAATTTAAATTTCAAAAAAAAAAAATCAACTCGTTCGACTTTTAACATATTATTTTTGAAAAAATAGCAAAAAATAGTTAGAGTATGTTTGGCAGTGTGGTAGCGGTTGCTTTTCAAATAACTTTTCGTGCCGAAATGTATGCCAACGATGTTTTTTTCATTTTTTAAAAATTATTTTTGATATCAGCACATCCAAACGATCCCAAAACATACAAACCATATTAAATTTTAGCAAAAAAAAATAAAAAAAAAATGATCCTTTGTTTTGAATTTGTGCATTTTGACCCTTAATTGATAAACAAAATTCTAATTTTTTTAATTTGGCCCCTAATTCGGTCAATTCCAGCCCCTATATTTATACATATTTTTCAGTTTGGTTCTTGGTTTTGAATTTCTTGGATTAAGTTCATAATTGCCCATCAAACTTTAATATTTATGCAATTAAGCTCCTGATTTGACCAACTTAACTCTTAAAAATTGTAATTTGACCCTTGAACTTTAATTTCTTTAAATGAAAGTCTAAATTGTATTTTGATTTCTTGTCAATAGGGTCTTTTTTTGAGCGGTAGCGCACTACCTAGCATCTTGTATAATACATCGTTGTTTTGGTTTAGCATTTTATGTGTAGATGATGTCATGGCATGCAGAAAAGAGCTGGCATATATAAAAATAGTTTAATTGAAAATTCATATCATTTTTATCAAAACAAAGTGTTCATAAACCAATCAATAGTTGAATTGCTGACTGACAGTTGACCATTTCACAATTTATGTCTAAGTGGTCGGTGGATATGCAGCTGGAAGCAAACGACTGATTCAAAACACTTATCATCCTTTGGTGCATAAATTGTTCTAACCTCACTCTATCTTAATTGTATGTCTTTTATCGATCTATTAATCGTCAACACAAACGATGAACGTCCGATAATATTTCTTGACATGATTTTAAATCCTTATTAGCCGGGATGGTGTCTATAGCCTGCGTGACATGGCAATTAAATGCTTTAGTCTTTCGAAATTTGTTCGCCACACAAATAAACTCTCGCGTGTACAAAGCTCGATTTCGGCAACATTGGTTTAGAGGTAGTCTTATATCTTTTTCCGATCTTGAAATGGTCGTTTAGGGATATATAGCTGGAAGCCAATGTTTGACCGAAAGTGATTCAAAACACTTATCATCTTTCGTGCATAAATTGTACTAACTTCATTCTCACTTTATCCGATGCAATTTATCGACCAACAGAAGAAAAACCAAACGATGAACGTCGCATAATATTTATTTATTATATAAAAAAAATTGAATGCTTGGAGATTTTTCTTACTGAAAGTATTGACTACCAAATCATGCGAATTCAGAGAATTCAATTGTTTCTAGAACAATAAATAATAATTACTTTCTAACTAATCATCTCTATCTCTCTTAAGTGGTTCACCTTTAGTGCATAAATTGTTGATAATATATCGTCAGTTCGAACTATGGAGATTTTTCACTTTATTTCAATGCCATTTATCGACCAATTAATCGTCCACAGCAGAAAAAACCAAACGATGAACGAGCCACATATATATTATTTATTTATAAAAAAAAAAAAAAAGAATGTTGATCCATCACTCACTGAAAAGGGCCGCATATATAACATCTTGGAGATGGTTAGTAACTAGAATTTCTATCCCAAAACCCTAAGACCAATTCGACAGAAAAGAAGTTGCTTTTGAAAATCATTAATTGTTGATAATTTATTATATAAAAAAAAAAAACTATGGAGATTTTTCTTATTGAAATTATTGACTAACAAATCATGGGAATTTAGAGAATTCAATTGTTTCTAGAACAATTAATTATATGTCGAATAAGTTTATACATCAATAAATAATAAATACAGAGTGAAACACAACATCACGCAACAAGCTAGCTGGCTTACCATAAGATCACTGCTGAGTTCTCTATAAATACTTGCTGCCCTGTCACTACATATACATAAAACCTTCTTTAACCTAATTATTTCATAGCAATAATTCTCATTATATTGCCATGGAAATCTTCACAAAGCAACTCACCCCTGTTGATCTTGAGAGAGGATTGGTGCTACCACCCCGTTCTAACCTAGAACACCGAGAATTGTCCACCATAGTTGAGTCATCTGCCGGCACCCGTTTACCGGACCCGGCGACAATTCACTGCTCCACCACATCAGGAAGACTTGTATTTACAAGAGGTTGGCTTGACATTGCTCGCGATGCTGGCCTCAGAAGTGGAGATACTGTGACTTTCTATCAGGAGGTAAACGGGGGAGCACAGTACAAAATGAGAGTGAGAAATGCTGGTTGAAGTAAAAAAGAAATGTGACGGGAGAGTGTCTTCCATACCTGAAATTCCGAGTGCGCGTCCTTTTGTTTCTTCTTTGTCATGTCTCCTGCTATCATCGTGTCTAGTTTCTGTACGGTATCAGCAGTCGAGAAAAACTATCCATATCCAGGAGTCGATATATAATTAATTGTTCTTCTTCCTTTAGTTGGGCCACGTTGCAATGTCAGTTGAAGAATGTTTAGTTCATTTTCTACATGTATAATGATAACTTGTGTGTTCCTATATATTAGTCTTCCATGATCACCTAAAGATTTGCCATTTTTGCTCGTGCTTTCTCAGCTCCTGCTATACTACATTGAAAACCAAAACAAAACAAAACGGCAGTACTGTGTTATCCCATCTCTAGGAATAGCTAATCATTTCCAAAACTCTATATATACGTAATGATTTGCCATTTTTGCTCGTGATTTTGGTAGAATATATATATGTTTTATTGATTAAAACTACTTTAGATTAGTATTATTTAAAACATCACTAAATCATACTGTTTGGAAGGATTTTCTCTAATTCTCTAACTATATATGTTTGGCATAGCTGACTTGTTAAGATTAATGGAGAGATAATAGCATTACTATATATATATACACACAGATATTTTGGTTTTCTTAAAACAATTTTTGTTAACATTTTTTTTTCTTTTTTTTGTGCAGGGATCCAAAAGTAAATAATAACATAAATAATCATCAATTATATTGAAACAAGAAAAAAAAGTGATATTTGATCAAATGTCTATATTTGTTGTGCGTGATGGATTAGGAAAAAGAAAAGGATGGCATCTTTATATAACCCCATTAATGAGTTAATAGATTACTATCACATAAATCAAATTTAAAACTTAATCTTTTAATCATTATTTAATATGATATTAGAGTATTTTTAACTAAGTATGCACCATCAAATAAATTCATACCCTTTTAAACATAAACAACGTGAAAAGATTTTGAGCGGTAATGCCTAGGGGTGTTCAAAAAAACTGATAAACCGAGAAAACCAAGAAAAAATTAACCGAAAAAACTGAACCGAGAACAAAACCGATTAAATTGATTAGAATATTTAGAAAAAAACCCGGTTCGGTTCGGTTTGGTTTTTGGTTTTGTAATGCAGAAACCGGTTAACTCGAACCGAACCAGTTAAAAAAAAAAAAGATCCTAACCACCATTGGTATAAATAAAAACTTTTGCCCCCCTCACACCTAACCCTAATAGACTACTAGAGGCTAAAAAAAAGGGTTCCTAATTAGAGCAACCACCCCAGTACTAGAGGCTCTCCCTCTCGCCTCTCCAAAATATTTTATCCTATAGGACAAGTTCTTTTGTTCAGTATGATTACATCATAGAAGCATTAATGGGTAGGCATCTGTTTCCTCTCCTCTCCTTTTGTGTTTTGGGTGATGGGTTTTCTTGTTGATGAGGTGATGAAAACAAGGTTACTGATGAGATCTGTTTGTTTTTGTGTATGAGGTGATGGGTTTTTGTTTTTGGGTTATTTGGTTTTATGTCTAGTCTCTAGGGCTAGAATCCTGCTTTACACTTTCTATGAGATCTATTGGGGTTAAACAATCCATGGACCACACTGCAATTGAGTTAACAGGAAGTGAACCAGCAACCGTGATGCAAGAAACTGATGAGGCAACTAGGCATAAAAAGATTTGCATATGGGTGCTTTCAGGTTTGAGCATAAAAAACCGAGCCGAAACCAAATCAAAACCGGTCGGTTTGGGCTGGTTTCAATTTGGTTTCGGGTTTGTTTGTGTTTTTTAGTTTGGTTATTTTTTAAAGATAAAAACCGAATCAAACAAAAAATGATCATGATATCACCTTACCTAGCATCCATCACTCTTTTGGTTTAGCATTCTATGCCTAGATGACGTCATGGCATGCAGAAACTAAAGAGCTGGCATATATAAAGATAGTTTAATTGAAAATTCATAGGATTTTTATCAGAAAAAGTGTTAATAAACCAATAACTGATTCATAATTTATGTCTAAATGGTCGGTGGATATATATATAGCTGGAAGCAAATGACTGATTCAAAACACTTACCATCTACCTTTGGTGCATAAATCGTTCTAACATCATTATATCTTAAATTCTATGTCTTTTATCGAACTATTAATATTTATTTAATATATATAAAAATGATTGTTAGCTGGGAGAAAATAGTGCGTATCCGTGCGTGCACTTAAATTGCCAAGTTTCCGTAAGAATATAACCTTTCGTAGGGCGGGCTCGAAATTAATGAATGTCTGGAAGGCTCCATCACTCACTGAAAAGGACCAAATCTCTATCAGAAAAACCTGAGATAATTGCTGATAAGATCTTGCTTCTTCAAACTACAGAGATTTTTCTTACTGAAAGCATTGACCAACAAAACATTGGAATTCAGAGAATTCAATTGTTTCTAGAACAATTATGTGTCGAATAAGTTCATACGTCAATTAAAAATAAAAAGAGAGTGAAACGAGACATTTCGCAACAAGCTAGCTGGCTTATCATAACATCACTGAACTCTATAAATACCTTCGAGGTCTTTCACTACAAACACACAAAACCCTCTTTAACCTAATTAATTCATAGCAATAATTCTCATTATATTGCCATGGAAATCTTCACAAAGCAACTCACCCCTGTTGATCTTGAGAGAGGATTGGTGCTACCACCCCGTTCTAACCTAGAACACCGAGAATTGTCCACCATAGTTGAGTCATCTGCCGGCACCCGTTTACCGGACCCGGTGACAATTTACTGCTCCACCACATCAGGAAGACTTGTATTTACAAGAGGTTGGCTTGACATTGCTCGCGATGCTGGCCTCAGAAGTGGAGATACTGTGACTTTCTATCAGGAGGTAAACGGGGGAGCACAGTACAAAATGAGAGTGAGAAATGCTGGTTGAAGTAAAAAAGAAATGTGACGGGAGAGTGTCTTCCATACCTGAAATTCCGAGTGCGCGTCCTTTTGTTTCTTCTTTGTCATGTCTCCTGCTATCATCGTGTCTAGTTTCTGTACGGTATCAGCAGTCGAGAAAAACTATCCATATCCAGGAGTCGATATATAATTAATTGTTCTTCTTCCTTTAGTTGGGCCACGTTGCAATGTCAGTTGAAGAATGTTTAGTTCATTTTCTATATGTATAAGATAACTTGTGTGTTCCTATATATTAGTCTTCCATGATCACCTAAAGATTTGCCATTTTTGCTCGTGCTTTCTCTGCTCCTGCTATACTACATTGAAAACCAAAACAAAACAAAACGGCAGTACTGTGTTATCCCATCTCTAGGAATAGCTAATCATTTCCAAAACTCTATATATACGTAATGATTTGCCATTTTTGCTCGTGATTTTGGTAGAATATATATATGTTTTATTGATTAAAACTACTTTAGATTAGTATTATTTAAAACATCACTAAATCATACTGTTTGGAAGGATTTTCTCTAATTCTCTAACTATATATGTTTGGCATAGCTGACTTGTTAAGATTAATGGAGAGATAATAGCATTACTAAATAACATGTTGCCACTACCACTTACCCATGTTCCTGAAATAATAACCGATCTTAGCTGAGTTCCGTAAGAATTATCTACTTAATCCAATTAATTTAATGGTTTAATCCATAAATTGATTCACTTGAGTGAATTGTGATTTTTTTTATATATATAAAAAAATAACACCATTTTAACCTTTAATAAAAAATAATAATTTAAAATATGTACTATTTAAAAAATATTTCCCATGCATGTTGCGGCTTAACTAGGTCTAGATTCATGACTCTTCATTCTATATAATCTGTATTCCTCTAGATTAACTTTTCTTGATATGTTCGAGGTATGTCCGTCGAGAAAACACAGACTCTTAAACCATTGGTAAACTAGTTGTTGTGTATTATTTTCTAATAGAAAGCTTGCTCTCGGTTTTGCTACTCGTGATCCATTTTATATATATATATATATATATATATATATATATATATATATATTGGTTTTCTTAAAACAATTTTTTTTAACATTTTTTTTTCTTTTTTTGATTAAAACTACTCTAGATCAGTATTGTTTAAAACATTACTAAATCATACTGTTTGCAAGGATTTTCTCTAATTCTCTAACTGATCTCTCTATCAGTATAAAGTCAAACTATGTTAGGCATAGCTGACTTGTTAAAACGGAGAGGTAATAGCATTATTAAATAACATGTTGCTACTTAACCAGGTCTAGATCATGTGGGGCCACTTCGCTACTTTTCTTGACCCTTTTGCTTTTTTGTTTCTTGGCAGACCTGTCATGGTACAGCTGTCTATTTGTGTTGAAGATTTGTTTGGATCATTTGAAGAATGCATTGTTAATTTTCAGACCATCTTAACTCTATCATTGTTTATATATTGTCAGCTATCTTGAGACAACGCAACCATGCATGGTGAGATTGATATGCAAACGGTGGCTAGCGTGGCACTTTATTTTTACTTTTATAATAATCGAGAATTGTTTTAAAAAAAATAGTTATTTAAATAATGACAAAAAGAACACACAGCACATTTGCTACTTTTTCTGCTTGCTTAATTTGACATAGACTCCCAATGGGGAACTTTATCTTATATATAACCTAACATCTTAACAAATTTAACAATAAAATAAATAAAAAAAATAAATTTTAATTCTATATATTCAACTAACATCTATATAAATTCATCAATAACAATTAAAATTCATGGAAACAATCAAACACTCTATTACACAATAATAGAGTAAAGTTGAGATAAATAATTAAATTTAATCCTATATATTCAATTAACATTTACAAGGCAAATTCAACAATAACAATTAAAATTCAACAAAATATTCAATTATTATGGCAATACAAACAACAAAATAGACAACAAATTAAAAAAAAAAAAACTATAGACTTTAGGAATGGAAAATATTTACCTTAATAGTGTGTTTATTTTTAGACTTTATCCACTTACAATACAAAAGACAAAAAAAAAATGTTAATAAAACAAAGAAAAGATGGAAAAAAGATAATCATTAAGTATATTGAATCACAATACATACATTTTAATTTGTTGAAGATGAAGATATAATTATAGCTAGAGATTATAAGAAAAACACAAGAGATGTTTTGAAAGAAGGAGAGGAAGAAAATGGATAAAACAAAGCAGAGCAAAAAAATTAATTGAAGCTGCTCTCAGTAAGAGTTATACAACAATTTTTCCAACAGGCTATTAAATAACATTATTTTTAATCATGCCATCAGTGATTCTGTTGGTGTGTTCACTTTAAAAATTTTAAATAACCCTCCAAAATTTTCATAGTCCATCGGTAATGTGAAATAAGTACATACGACCAGAGATTTTCTATACCTGTGATTCATTGCCGAGAAACGACAATGGTAGTTAAAAAAAGAAAGTTTTACCTCCGTTTATTAGTGTGAATGCGTTGTTATTTTCCATGCAGTATGTACATGCTAGTTTTCCATGCGTGCTCCAAGCAAAAACCATTACATAAGTTGGAAAATCATTGATAGTACACATCAAAGCCACCCTCATAAGAAAATTTTGTTGTCTTGATAAATCATAAGTTAAAGCTTCAGATGACCACTGTCATAACCCAATTTTTGACCATTTTTTATTTTTTATTATTATTATTATTTTATTTATTGAAAAGGATAAAAAAATTTATGAAAAAATAATAATGATGATGAGGAAACAAGTAAAATGAAATAAATAAAGAATGAATTAATATTTGGGTTAATGGCAAAATGATTGATAAGTTTTGAGATTTAATTAAGCTTGAAATTAATTTAATTCACCCAATCAAGAATTTAATTGGAGAATTGATAAGTTTTGAGACTTAATTAAGCTTGAAATTAATTTAATTCATCCAATCAAGGATTTAATTGGAGAATTGATAAGTTTTGAGACTTAATTAAGCTTGGAATTAATTTAATTAATCCAATTAGGGGCTTAATTGGAGAATTGGTAAGTTTTAGACTTAATTGGACCTTGGATTTAATTAAATTAATGAAATCAGGGACTTAATTGAAGAAATATTAAACGTTTGGGATCCAAATTGTGAAATTAAACTCCAAGGATTATATTGAGAAAGGCGCGCAAATGCAGGGGGCTAATTACATTTTAACCAGGGATTTAATTACAAAATTATAAAAGTTCACGGACCAAACTCATAGCCTTTGGAACTAGGAAACGGCGTCGTTTGGAAACGACTGTTCACCATCTCCATTACTCTGCAATGGCTCTGCCATTAAAGGCAGAGACGTTTCGTCCGTTGGCAGCCGACACAGACGTTTTCTTCATTGAAGGCGTCGGTTACGGAGCATTTAGGGGAGGCCAGCCGTTACCACCACCGAGGCTACCGCTGTCTCTATAAAAGCGAAGCAAAGAAGACCTCGCGGGGGAGAGGAGAAAACGAGAGCAAAAACCCAGAAAAAAACACGAAAGAGAAACCCAGAATTCCCAGAAAGCAAACAGAGCAATCAAAAACAGAACAAAAAAAATATATAGAGAGGAACAGAAACATCAACCCAAAATAGAGGAACAAAAAAGGGCATAAACCAAACAAAAATACCAACGCAGAAAAAGAGAGAAAGGAGGAGGGGAGTCACGGATCAATCTTGTTTTCGTTCCTACAAGAAAGCAATTAATCCCCTAACCAACGATTATCAACAGAACTCAGTCGAACTCCACCAGCGCTGCAGCCTTCTTCGCCGCCTTCTGAAACAGGATCCCAATCGATCACCGAACCATTGGCATTTGATAGAAAGCAGTAGAACCCACACCAGCGTTGCAACCCTCCTCAGCATCGTTTGAAACAGCAAGCAGTCGAACTCCACCAGCGTTGCAGCCTTCTTCAATCGCCAGAAACAGGTGCGCCTCTTCCATTTTTTCTCTGTTCTTCGGTGTCTAATTAATTGTTTGAAGTTTGAACAATGCGAAGGTAATTTAATTACCTTCGCACTGTTGAATGCACGCGTGATTTGTTTCACGCGTGCATCCTGTTTTTAGCCGGGTCACTGGCTTGGGCCAGTGACCCGGGCCAGGCTGGCTGGGTTTAGCCCGGCCCAGCCCAAAACTAAAAAATAAAAAATATAAACATGTAAAAAAATATATATAAAAAAAATTGTGTAGGTAAAAAAATATATACATAAATGAATTTATTGTTTTTTATTTATTTATTTATTCATTGACAAAGAAAAAACACATAAAGTAAATAGAATAAATTTATTTAAGTATATTCACCGACGCTAGAGTCGGGAATAAAAAATACTAAGGTAAATTTATTTTATTTTATTTTTGTTTCACATGCGTAAAAATAATTTGATAAAGCAATGAATCGATTTTATTTTGTTTATTCACATAAGATAAAATAGGATAAATTTATTTAAGTATATTCACCGACACCAGAGTCGGGAATAAAACAATACTAAGGTAAATTTATTTTATTTTATTTTTGTTTCACATGCGTAAAAATAATTTGATAAAGCAATGAATTGATTTTATTTTGTTTATTCACATAAGATAAAATAGGATAAATTTATTTAGTATATTCACCGACGCCAGAGTCGGGAATAATAAAATACTAATGTAAATTTATTTTATTTTATTTTATTTTAAATTGATTTCTATTGTTTATTCACTGATGCCAGAGTCAGGAATATAATAAAAAAACATTTGATTTAAATTTATTTTTTTAGCTACGTCATATTTATCAACGCCAGAGTTGGAAATATTCGTAGTTAATATTCACTGGCGCCAGAGTCATGAATATTGTAAGAAAATTTTCATAACATAAAAAAAATAAACATTTCGCAATTTAAGACGAAACTAGCAATGCAGCCTGCCTTAGGCAGGACGTTTAAGGGGTGATAATATCTTCCCTTTTACGTAACCAGTCCCGAACCATAGAATCTCTGTTGACCAGTTAGGGTTCCTAGTGACCATAATACTAGGTGGCGACTCCTTATCCACATTAAAGAACATGATGCCAGAAATCTATTCTTTCCAAAGATTTAAATAAATTTTTAAGGCCGCCGCGATGTCGGGTGCGACAACCACAACTGCATCAACTTATCAGTCAACAGTCGAAGACAAACATCTATATTCTGGCCCGGACCGGGTATCATCATAGATAAAAATATAAACTCCAGCCTCATACACATCCCAAGATGCAAATGATCAGAATGGGTTGAATATGTATGTACAAAATCCAAGATGCATGTTCCTAGATTCAGCTGAAAAGTGAGGATGCACACTGTTAAAGTGTTTCCATGCTTTGTTATTAAAAGGATGGACCATCACTCCATCAACCATATCATGTGATTGGTGCCATGTCATTTGCTCAGCAGTTCTTGGTGACATAAATAACCTCTGGAGTCTAGGTGTGATTCGAAAGTATCTAAGTTTTTTATATGCCACAAGAGTCTTTCCCATGCTGGTTCTGGGTTTGTAACAGGAATGCCCACATGTCATGCACTCAGTCAGCTCATCATTTTCAAGGTGGTTTAACATACAAAAGTTAGACCACATGTTAATTTTCTGGTATCCTAAACCGAAGGGTTTTTTTTATCATGGACTTAGCAGCATAGAAGTTCTCTTTCAGCTTGTTCTTTTCAGGTAAAATACTTCTCGTCCATTCGATAATACTGTCATAACCAGCCTCACTCAACCCACAATCTCACTTGATGGTGAACACCTATACAACAATCGATAATTTACTATGATTCGTGAAGCCATCCCATAATGGTTCATCAGAATTTTTCAACAAATCAAAAACCTGGTCGTGTTTGCATTAGGTTCTTCTTCTATAATTGGACATTGACTGGCATTACGAACATCCTTTCTTCCATGCTCTCATTACGAACAAATATTTCTCCAAGTGCATACCAACAGAGGTAATCCTCCATGAACCCCTTGTGTAGAAAATGCATCGCTACAACATTTGGATGCATATACTTTTTATTTTTACACTTCCTGCATGGACACCTAATATTGTCTCCCTTACAATTTTTGGAATAGATATTGCAAAATTAATAAAACCCTGAAACCCATTACAATAATCCATCATCCACAATCCTTTGGATGAATCTCGATACATCTCTGAATGATCATCTATGATCACTTCTATCAAACCTCTATAAAATAATGATGACAAAATGTATTAATTAACTATGGTAATTAAATAAAATTGCAAAAAAAAAATTGTTTAACTTGAGATTATCCAACAAACTAATTAAAACTTTTCTTAAATATTCATTATCAATTATTAACATCCATACAAATTTATACACATAAATTTATGAAAATTAAACTCTGCAATAACATTGATAAAAATTAAAATGGACTCGTTAAACAAGCTATTATTTTATTTCATCACAACACATCTAATTCGGTAATTCGTCACAAGTTTCAACAATTTACAAACAAATACAATTTTATAGAATCTAATACAAACCATAACAAGTACAAAATTATACATTCATACTACAAGTTTGTTTGAAAAATAATAATAAAACATTTACATGCAATATGAAAATACATATACTAAAAAAACATTAAATAATAATAAAATTGAAATTTTAATGTTAAAATTAAAAAATATAAATTTACTTACAAAAAATAACAAAATCCACAATAAATCATAACACAGATGTTGTGACTACAAAAGTGAAAGAATGAATGATGAATTGTGTTGAGAAGAGGGGGTATTTTAGGAGGGTCAACGATGTGGTGATATATTAACTTTTACTGATGGAATCACCGATGAAAATATTTTGTCAGTGATTCCATCGACGATTCTGACGATAAGGGATCACGTCACTATATGTAGATCCTGGTTTGAATCCCTTGGTAATTTTGTAGGTAAAATCATCCGCAAAATCTTCCATGTCATTGACTTGCTTTTGATGTAGGACAGGATGAAGAGGCAGTTGGAAGTTAATACTGTTAGCTAGTTTATTTGATTAGTCTCAGTCCTTTTAGGATTTCTATTTTCTATTTTTTTTATTATTTGTCATTAGCTGTTAGTGTTGGAAACAAATCAAACTTGTTTGATATCAGTTCCCAATCCTTTTAGGATTCTATTTTCATTTCTTTTAAAAGCACAGAGGCAGGAAGGTTATTTTTCATTATTTATTCATCAATAAAATTGTTCTTTGAACACAACTATTCTCGTGGATTCGAGATTATTTAGCTTTCGCTACGTCAAGTGGTATCAGAGCCTACGCTCTTAGCAAAATTTCTGATGGCACGCGATGATATTGGGAGTAATCGTTCGACTGACGACGATCTGCGAAAAAGGGCAATAGCAACCGGGGTTCTTACTGCCGCCATCAATGACATACGCCACTATTCGATGGGGTTCCATTACTGCAGGCTCAACTTGAGGAGGTTCTTCAAAGATTAGAGGTGTTGTCTCCTAATGGCAACTGGATATACGACCAGCGACGTGGAGGGGCAGATGAGATCACTCGTGGCCTGACATCCTTGACCCGTAATCCTGAAAACATACCACAATACCAAAACACACAATCATTACCTGTGATGTCGTCAATAAATTCTCAAATTATTGAATCTGAAGATCGGGCTCCAAGGAGAACCTAAGGTGACCGAGATTATAAACTCAATGTGGAGATGCCAACCTTCAAAGGAATATAGAACGTGGATGAGTTTTTCTCTTGGATCGACGAGGTTGAGACGGGATTTGGGGTGATGGACTACTCTGAAGATCAGAAGCTCAAAGTGGTGGCCAATAAACTGAAAGGATCAGCTGCAGCTTATTGGAAGTATTTAAAAAACAAGCGAGTGCTAGACGGAAAACATCTGATTGCAATGTGGGAGAAGATGAAGAGCAAATTCATGAGTAAGTTCTTACCTCCTGATTATGAGCAACATTTATATGTTCAATTACAGAATTGCAAACAAGGGAATCGGATTGTGGAAGAATACATCGACGAGTTCATTCGATTAAATTCACGAAACTTGCTACCAGACAATGAAAACATGTAAATCACAAGGTTTAGGGGAGGTTTCAAACGGGACATACAAGACCAAATGAAGATGCTTAATACATTCACACTCGGACAAGCTTTCGATTTGGCACGAAAGGCTGAGGAACCAATCCGAGCACCATCTGTACGACCAGGGTTTTCAAACCAGTAGTACCAAGCAGGACGAAGCAGAGTGACACCCATAACTGAACCAACCAATGAGACCGTGGTTACTGAAAATCGACCAAGCAGGCCAACACCCTCGCTATGTTACAGATGTCATCAACTAGGACACCGTTCGAATCAATGTCCGCAAAGACCTGCTGTCAATTTTGTTGAAGGTGACTATGAAGTAAAAGGGGACGATGATCATGACACATAGGTGGTTGATGAAATTGAAGAGGGTGAGGAGGACGACTTTGTTGAAATGGTGATGCGTCAACCATGTGATATTCAAGCAAAAAAATTAATAACATCAACTCAGCACAGTTTGGTAGAAAACCTGACAGCAGAAAAAGGTGGGAACGAAAAGTTCAATTGCATTGTTCAAAGGGTCTTCTTGATGCCTAAAAAGGGACCAGAGATTTCGACTCGCCATCAAGTTTTCCGAACCAATACCATTATCAATGGAGTGATAGCGAAGGTAGTCATCAACACAGGAAGTTCTGAGAACTTAGTGTCCAAAGAACTGGTTCGAAAGGTGCAACTGACCACTAAGAAACACCCGCAGCCCTATGGTCTACGTTGGATTTGAAAGGTGGAAGGCGTTGCTGATATAGTCAATGAAGTGTGTAGGGTGTCGCACGTCGGAAAATCCACGCGGCATCGACTGGTGATTTTTTCTCGTTGTTGATTGCTTTGATTGGTTCGTTGGAGTCGCCACCTAGTAATTGATTGCAAGCTACTATGAAACTGAATGTACTAGTCTTGTCAGAGATCGCGGGTAAGGGGTTGGTTGTGGTTAGGGAAGGTATTAGCACCCCTAATGCACCCTACCTGAGGTAAGCTGCTTCGCGAATTTGACGTGTTAAAGAAGTTTTAAAATTTTGTCTTTTCATAGGATATTAGAAATAGAACTTACGTATAAGTTAATAATTCTTGATCGTGATCCAATCAAAATATTAAATTCTTCTTTAATCTTTGCAATTTTATCATAAAAAAAAAAACATTCATAAAAACAAATACAAACACACACATACATTTTCACTATTTTTGTTTCTTTTTCTTTTCTTTTCTTTTACATCCATAATACAAATAAAAAAAATTCAATTCTAAATAAAAAAAATTACATCAAACCATTTAAAATTACAAAACAACCCGTAAAACATCCTAAGGCTTATAGAACATGCAGGAACAATGCACGGGAACAGTGCTGGAAGGTTTCTGGGGCAGAAAACAGTGGCGGCGCGTGGGTTCAGGCGCCGCCGCCGATGAAGGTCGAAAACCAGTGGATCGGGAGCGCCTTCTTCTTCCCTGTCTTCCTCCACCGGCGATGAGGGTCACCGTCGCCTGCAACAAGAAAAAACGCACAAAAAGCAGTCGATTTTAGTTTGTTTTAATTTCTTTTGTTTTCCAGATCTACCTCTCTTCTCTCCTTCTTCGACTTCACAGTGGGCCAATTTGTTGTGGGTTTCATCTTCTCCTTGCTTTGGATGGCCGGCGGTTGTAGGGGGAGCTGTCGATGGTCGGTTGAAGGAGGAGCCCGGTGGCGGTGCTGAGGAGATCGGGTTTGTGGCGGTGTTGATGATCTCCTCTCCGGGTGGTAGCAGCGGCGTTTGGGCTCACTGCTATCGTTCGTGAGGCCTGTGGATCTCCGGTGAGGAACGGCGCTGCTGGAGGCACTGAGCTGGGTCTGCTGCCAACCCAGAGGAGATGACGAAGAGAATGGTTCTGTCTTGGCTAGCGGCTGGGGAGAGAAAAGTGGCTGTGTGGGTTATTGCTGCTTGTGGTCAGATGAAGAGAGTGAGGGGGGAGTGAGCAACTAGAGAAAGGAGAGGATAAGATGACTGGTTTGTTGGGGCTGAGATGAAGAAGGGGCTGTGGTGTGGCTGCTGGGTGAGGGAGAAGAAGCTTTGGCCCGGTCTGTCGAAGGAAAAAAAAATCAAGACAGGGGAGGCGGGCCGGTTCAGTTTCCAGGGCAAAGTGGCCGGTTTTGATTTGTTGTAGATGAAGAGGAAGTGGGTGGTCCTCGGGTGAGCAGCTGGGGCTGTGTGGCTTTTAAAAGGGAAAGGGGGGGTGGCCGGCCTTTGTGATCAGGGAAAGGGAGGCTGCGGCCGCCCCTGTTTTCTCTTTAATTTTTGACTAGGGCTGTGAGCGGCTGCCCGGGTAGGGAGGCTGAAGGAGTGTGTTTTTTAGGGTTTTTGTGGTTTAGGGTTTTTTGTGGTTTTTTCTCTTTTACAAAATTGCCCCCCCATTATGCAAGTGTTGGAAGCTACTATTTACAGGCAAATATGTTGCTAGGTCTTCCAACTTGGTCCCTCAACTTCTTTTTTTTGTAAATTTTGGTTTTTCTTATTTTTTTGATTTTTTTTTAAAACGAGCAATATCAACATCGACTCGATGAGGAAAATCAATGATTTTAAAAATTAAGCGTGAAAAGTCGAACGCGTTTGAAAGACCATTAAAAATTTAAATTCTTTTTTAGACGACGTTGAAAATGCTAAAAATGATGAAAATATATTAAAAAAACATATTTTTTGGATTTTCGTTGTTTTTCTCTATTTTTGGATTTTTCTGAAAATTTATCAAAACATGGATCAAAAATTGGGTAGCAACATAGGGTACCGTTGTCAATCGGTAAGAATTACCAAGATGAAATTGTGTGTGATGTGGTGGTGATGGATGCTTGCCAGATTTTGTTAGGAAGACCATGGCAATACGATGTGGACATCGGTTTCAAAGGAAGGGCCAATACCTATGAATTCTGGTGGAAAGGAAAACATATCATTTTGAAACCACCCATTTTGAAAACAGAGGCACGAAAAAAGAAGGGAGAAAGTTTCTTAACCATAGCATCAAAACATGTGGCTGAGGAATGCAAAGGTTGTGCGTTACTAGCTCAAGAGGAGGATACGGGAGAGGAAACAATACCTGAAAAGGTCCTCCCTTTAGTGACCGAATTTTCTGATCTGACACCTGCAAAGCTACCAATGGGTTTGCCACCAATAAGGGACATACAACATCATATTGATCTGATTCCAGGAGCCAGCTTACCAAACCTAGCACACTATAGAATGAGTCCCCAACAACACAAGATACTACAGGATCAAGTTGATGACTTATGTAGAGGAAACATCCAGGAGAGCAAGAGCCCGTGTGCAGTACCGGCATTACTAGTACCTAAGAAAGATGGCACCTGGTGAATGTGTATCGACAGTCGAGCAATCCATAGAATCACCATCCGTTACCGGCATCCAATACCCACTATCCAAGACATGATCGACCAATTGGGAGGGGCAAAAGTGTTCTCCAAAATCGATCTACGAAGCGGGTACCATCAAATTTGGATTCGACTTGGGGATGAGTGGAAAACGGTGTTCAAAACACGCAAAGGGTTGTACGAATGGTCCGTGATGCCGTTCGGTCTCTCTAACGCTCCAAGCACTTTTATGAGACTCATGAATCAAGTACTGAGACCGTTCTCATGCAAATTTGTCGTCGTTTACTTCGATGATATTCTTATTGACAACCCTGATGAAGTGACACACTTGCGACACCTGAGGGAAGTGTTGATAGTACTGTGGAAAAATCACCTGTACGTGAACAAGAAGAAGTGTAACTTCTTACAAGACCGGCTGGTCTTCTTGGGGTTTGTTGTGGGAAAAGATGGGGTTCAAGTGGATGAGACCAAGGTCAAGGCAATTCGTGAATGGCCGACCCCTTCAACGGTGGCAGACGTACGAAGCTTCCATGGGTTAGCAACGTTCTATCGAAGGTTCATTCGAAACTTCAATAGCTTGGTGGCACCGTTGACTAAGTGCACAAAAAAAGGTGGTTTTCGTTGGGAAGAAGAGCAAGAAACAAGTTTCGCTATATTGAAAGAGAAACTAAGCACGACACCTGTCCTCGCGTTACCAAATTTTGACAAATTATTCGAGGTTGATTGTGATGCTTCAGGGAAGGGAATTGGGGCCGTGTTATCTCAAGAGGTCAGACCGGTGGAATTCTTTAGTGAAAAATTAAGCGATGCGAGGCTGCGATGGACAACTTACGAGAAAGAATTTTACGCCGTCTTTCGAGCTCTCATGCATTGGCAACATTACTTGATCCAAAAAGAATTCATGTTGTATAGTGATCATCAAGCTCTGAAATTCATCAACAACCAACACCACATGAACAATATGCATGCCCGCTAGATCACATTCATACATAAATTTACCTTCTCCTTAAAGCACAAGGCTAGACTGATGAACAAGGTCGCCAACGCATTGAGTAGGCGGACCACACTGTTGGTGACAGTAGAAACTGAGATCACGGGTTTTGAGACTCTGAAAGAACAGTACATCAATGACGAAGACTTCAAGGAAGTGTGGAACAAGTGTAACACCCACCAAAATGTGAGTGACTTCCTGATACACGGTGGCTTCTGGTTTAAAGCCAATAAACTGTGCATTCCAAAGGGGTCCTTGCGAGAGAAAATCATGCGGGAACTTCATGGGGGTGGATTAGGCAGCCACCTGGGACATGACAAGACAATCACGATGATCGCCGACCGTTACTACTGGCCGCAGCTGAAGAGAGACGTGGGGAAAATCGTCCAACACTGTCGAGTTTGTCAGGAATCAAAAGGATAGACCCAAAATACAGGTTTGTACACTCCCCTGCCCATTCTGAAGACGATTTGGGAGGATTTATTGATGGATTCCGTGCTCGGATTACCACGAACTTAGAGGGGAAAAGATTCCATCATGGTGGTGGTCGACCGGTTTCGTCGCCTGTAAAAAGACTGTAGATGCCAGCCATGTTGCCGCCTTATTCTTTCACGAAGTAGTGCGCTTACATGGAGTTCCAAAGACCATCACGTCAGATCATGACGTCAAGTTCATCAGCCATTTTTGGCGGACTTTGTGGAAGAAATTTGACACCAAACTGCAGTTCAACAGTGTGTTCCATCTGCAAACGGACGGACAAACGGAGGTGGTGAACCGTACTCTAGGAAACATGTTACGATGCATTAGTGGAGAAAAACCAAAACGATGGGACCTGGACTTGGCTCAAGCAGAATTCGCATACAACAGTATGACCAATCGCTCGACAGGAAAACCTCCTTTTGAGGTCGTATATACTCAGCAGCCAAAAAATGCGCGGGATCTGGTCACATTACCAATCCAACCAAAGGTCAGTAGAGCTGGGGAAAATCTAGCTAAAAGGGTTCAACAACTACATTCGGAGGTGCGAGCTAGCTTGGAGACTGCTAATGCTGCTTGCAAATCTGAGTAGACCAGCATCGCCGCAAGAAAGAGTTCACAGAGGGAGATTTGGTGATGGCCTACCTGCGAAAAAATTGGTTCCCTGGAATCCGAACTAAGCTACAAAAACGAAAATATGGACCTTTTAGAGTCGCCAAGAAAATTAATGACAATGCCTATATCTTATAGCTACCAGATGATTGGAACATCTCCAATACTTTCAATGTGGCCGATCTGTCGGAATACCATGAGGACGTGCCTTTGTATTCGGATAACTCGAGACGAGTTTGTTTCCAAGAAGAGGAGACTGATGTAGGACAGGATGAAGAGGCAGCTGGAAGTTAATACTGTTAGCTAGTTTATTTGATTAGTCTCAGTCCTTTTAGGATTCTATTTTATATTTTTTTTATTATTTGTCATTAGCTGTTAGTGTTGGAAACAAATCAAACTTGTTTGATATCAGTTCCCAATCCTTTTAGAATTTTATTTTCGTTTCTTTTAAAAGCACAGAGGTAGGAAGGTTATTTTTCATTATTCATTCATCAATAAAATTGTTCTTTGAACAAAACTATTCTCGTGGATTCGAGGGTTCTCTCGTGGATTCGAGATAATTTAGCTTCTGCTACGTCAGCTTTTTTTTCAAATTCTATATATTCTGTTTATAATTTTGTCATTATATACTGATAAACATATTTTATCGGTACATAATGATGGTTGTACTGACTTATTTACATTATTTAATAGGATATGAGAGTATTTTTAACTAGTATGAACCATCTAATAAATTTATACCCCTGTAAACAACTTGAAAAGATTTTGAGCGGTAGCGCCTTACCATCGCTCTTTTGGTTTAGCATTCTATGCCTAGATGACGTCATGGCATGCAGAAACTAAAGAGCTGGCATGTATAAAGATAGTTTAATTGAAAATTCATAGGATTTTTATCAGAAAAAGTGTTAATAAACCAATAACTGATTGACACAGCGGACTATTTCACAAGTTATGTCTAAATGGTCGGTGGATATATAAAAAGTGTTAATAAGCAAATGACTGATTCAAAACACTTACCATCTACCTTTGTTGCATAAATCGTTCTAACCTCATTCTATCTTAATTCTATCTCTTTTATCGATCTAATAATATTTATTTAATACATATAAAAAAGATTGTTAGCTAGGAGAAAATAGTGCGTATCCGTGCGTGCACTTAAATTGCCAAGTTTCCGTAAGAATATAGCCTTTCGTAGGGCCAAATCTCTACCAGAAAAACTTGAGATAATTGCTGATAAGATCTTGCTTCTTCAAACTACAGAGATTTTTCTTACTGAAAGCATTGACCAACAAAACATTGGAATTCAGAGAATTAAATTGTTTCTTACTGACATTTCATCCAGCATGTGCTTCGGTAATGAAAGTGCTCATGGATAAAAAATTTAGCCAAACTGATATTTATTGTTAAGATAGCTCTATGATAAAATGTATTATATCATAGTTTTAATAATTAAATCTTTTTATTCATATTTTTTCTGTTAGGAAATTATATTTTAGAATTTCTTTACATGATTTTAAAGCCTTATTAGCCGGGATGGTGTCTATAGCCTGCGTGACATGGCAATTAAATGCTTTAGTCTTTCGAAATTTGTTCGCCACACAAATAAACTCTCGCGTGTACAAAGCTCGATTACGGCAACATTCGTTTAGAGGTAGTCTTATATCTTTTTCCGATCTTGAAATGGTCGACGGATATATAGCTGGAAGCAAATGTTTGACCGAAAGTGATTCAAAACACTTATCATCTTTCGTGCATAAATTGTACTAACTTCATTCTCACTTTATCCAATGCAATTTATCGACCAACAGAAGAAAAACCAAACGATGAACGTCGCATAATATTTATTATATAAAAAAAATTGAATGCTTGGAGATTTTTTCTTACTGAAAGTATTGACTACCAAATCATGCGAATTCAGAGAATTCAATTGTTTCTAGAACAATAACTAATAATACTTTCTAACTTATCATCTCTATCTCTCTTAAGTGGTTCACCTTTAGTGCATAAATTGTTGATAATATATCGTCAGTTCAAACTATGGAGATTTTTCACTTTATTCAATGCCATTTATCGACCAATTAATCGTCCACAGCAGAAAAACCAAACGATGAACGAGCCACATATATATTATTTATTATATAAAAAAAAAAGAATGTTGATCCATCACTCACTGAAAAGGGCCGCATATATAACATCTTGGAGATGGTTACTAACTAGAATTTCTATCCCAAAACCCTAAGACCAATTCGACAGAAAAGAAGTTGCTTTTGAAAATCATTAATTGTTGATAATTTATTATAAAAAAAAAAACTATGGAGATTTTTCTTATTGAAATTATTGACTAACAAATCATGGGAATTCAGAGAATTCAATTGTTTCTAGAACAATTAATTATATGTCGAATAAGTTTATACATCAATAAATAATAAATACAGAGTGAAACACAACATCACGCAACAATCTAGCTGGCTTACCATAAGATCACTGCTGAGTTCTCTATAAATACTTGCTGCCCTGTCACTACATATACATAAAACCTTCTTTAACCTAATTATTTCATACCATTAGTTTTCACTAGCCATGGAAATCTTCACAAAGCAACTCACCCGTGTTGATCTTGAGAAAGGATTGGTGCTACCACCCCGTTCTAACCTAGAACACCGAGAATTGTCCACCATAGTTGAGTCATCTGCCGGCACCCGTTCACCGGACCCGGTGACAATTCCCTGCTCCACCACATCAGGAAGACTTGTATTTACAAGAGGTTGGCTTGACATTGCTCGCGATGCTGGCCTCAGAAGTGGAGATACTGTGACTTTCTATCAGGAGGTAAACGGGGGAGCACAGTACAAAATGAGAGTGAGAAATGCTGGTTGAAGTAAAAAAGAAATGTGACGGGAGAGTGTCTTCCATACCTGAAATTCCGAGTGCGCGTCCTTTTGTTTCTTCTTTGTCATGTCTCCTGCTATCATCGTGTCTAGTTTCTGTACGGTATCAGCAGTCGAGAAAAACTATCCATATCCAGGAGTCGATATATAATTAATTGTTCTTCTTCCTTTAGTTGGGCCACGTTGCAATGTCAGTTGAAGAATGTTTAGTTCATTTTCTACATGTATAATGATAACTTGTGTGTTCCTATATATTAGTCTTCCATGATCACCTAAAGATTTGCCATTTTTGCTCGTGCTTTCTCTGCTCCTGCTATACTACATTGAAAACCAAAACAAAACAAAACGGCAGTACTGTGTTATCCCATCTCTAGGAATAGCTAATCATTTCCAAAACTCTATATATACGTAATGATTTGCCATTTTTGCTCGTGATTTTGGTAGAATATATATATGTTTTATTGATTAAAACTACTTTAGATTAGTATTATTTAAAACATCACTAAATCATACTGTTTGGAAGGATTTTCTCTAATTCTCTAACTATATATGTTTGGCATAGCTGACTTGTTAAGATTAATGGAGAGATAATAGCATTACTAAATAACATGTTGCCACTACCACTTACCCATGTTCCTGAAATAATAACCGATCTTAGCTGAGTTCCGTAAGAATTATCTACTTAAATCCAATTAATTTAATAGTTTAATCCATAAATTGATTCACTTGAGTGAATTGTGATTTTATATATAAAAATAAAAAAATAACACCATTTTAACCTTTAATAAAAAATAATACTATTTAAAAAATATTTCCCATGCATGTTGCGGCTTAACCAGGTCTAGATCATGTGGGGCCACTTCGCTACTTTTCTTGACCCTTTTGTTTTTCTGTTTCTTGGCAGACCTGTCATGGTACACCTGTGTATTTGTGTTGAAGATTAGTTTGGATCATTTGAAGAATGCATTGTTAATTTTCAGACAATCTTAACTCTATCATTGTTTATATATTGTCTGCTATCTTGAGACAACACAGCCATGCATGGTGAGATTGATATGCAAACGGTGGCTAGCGTGGCATTTTTTTAAAATTTTTATAATAATCGAGAATTCTACTAAAAAAATAGTTATTTAAATAATGACAAAAAGAACCCACAGCACATTTGCTACTGTTTCTGCTTGCTTACATGGACTCCCAATGGGGCACTTTATCTTCAAAAATTAACTTCTTACGCGCCGCCCAAATAGCCGAAAAGATGCCTGACGCTGAAACTGACCTTCTAGAAGACTGCAGCATTCTGTCTTTTTCTAACTTCCAAGTTGTGCTTTTTCTAACTTCCAAGTGAATTTAGTCCATATATTCCATTGTTTATGAAAATGTATAAGGAGACATATACAATGTTTTTATACATATCTCCAGCAAGCGAGACCGAATCAATACAAGATAGATCAACGATGATGATCAATTGAAATTTGCCACGCACAAGAAATCCCAGAGCTTGGTTAAACCATGTGCACAGACATTACATATACAGGGACCTCAATTTAGATGAAGTACTTAATTTCAACGCAAGAAAGTGATAAAAAGTTTCTTACATTAAATTAAATAGATAATGGTAGAGAGCACAGGGGCGACAAGATGAGGGAATGCATAATTTAACAAGGTAGTCTAAAGACTAGTAATGAGAACATTATCATAAAAAAAAAAAAAAAAAAACAAAGTTATCAGAACATGTTAGAGTATACAGGGGAATCTTTTTGGATGTTAAAATTTTGTGGGAAACCCTGAGTGCTGAGACTACCATGAAGTAGTAACCAAATGAAGACATAATTTTTTGGAGGTGCGTGACTCTTCCAAAGGATATTAGGAAACGAATGCTCTCATGGAAACAAACACAATAAAAAAATCGGTGCTTCCACAAACTGTTGCCTGCTGTTGGGTTGAGAGACGGTAAAGTCTTGGAAATTTGGACTTCAATGGAGCAATGCCGCACCACCAATCCTCCCAAAACCTGGTAAAAAAAAAGCCATTTACAAGAGAGCAGCCCAAATCAATTGTTAGCTTCAAGACAAAGTATGTACAAGAGCCCTTCTAACAAACCGCCATTTACTACATCCAAAGCCACACAAATAAACTCTTGAAATTATAAAGATAGATTGAAGGACTTGATCGCACAACTTATAAAGATAGGTTGAGTGGACAAAAAAATTGAAAATAACAAAAATAGGTTGAAGAAGGACTTGATCACACAAATTGAAAGTTGGAAAACTAAATTAGACCAAATAGCAGAGGTTAGGAACTTAATTGCATCAATGAAGAGCCTAATTAAAGGAAACAATGAGATTTTTGGACCAAATAGAAGAAAGATGTTGAAGATTAGGGCAAACTTGCAAAATAATTAAGTTCAAGGACTTAATTATTTTTTTTTATGGGCTTAATTGATTTAATCAAGGGCATAATTAGAAGCAAAATTAAGATTGAAAGTCAATTTAGCCAAAATTGAAAGAACTCATTAAGTTCAAGAACTTAATTAAATTTTTAATAGGTTTCATTGACTTAATTGAGAGAAAACTAAGTTTAAAAGCCTCATTTGGGTTAAATTGCAAGTTCTAGGACCAATTTTGAATTTTAATAAGTTAATTGGTTAATTCAGGAACTTAACTATGAAGAAAATAAAAATATTTGAATATTAATTAAGAGCTTAATTGAAAAGATTTAAAATCAAGAACTAAGATGAAAAAAGCGTGTATTAGGGACTGAAATCGTTGAATCAAGGGTTACATTGAGACAAATTCAAAGTTTAATGGTCAAATAAGAGCTAAATTAAACAATCTGAAGTTAAGGACCTATAAATAAATGATGCACAAATCAAAGGATTCCAATTAATATTATTTTGGATGTGATTGCATGAATTAAAAAGTTTTCAAGTTAATTGAAGATGCATGCACCAAAACTCAAAGTATAGGGACCATAATGAAATTTCTTAAAACCCTAATTAAAACCTTGATTTTTAGGGTTTCGGCCAGGTAACATATCATTTGGGTTTTAATTAAAAGAACGAGGGACACATTGCTCGAACATTGTTCTTCTTAAGTCAGAATATTGATCAAATGAATGGATACAACTACTTTGATAACCTCAAGGCTCTAATTAACACCAAATATATTAGAAACACTTTCCCTATAAGAAGTTTTCCCATTGGAAAACAAAGTGAAATATATATTGAAATAATTGGATAAATGTATTAGTCAGAATATATGTCATAATTGATGAAATTTGTTCTTATGTACTTGAATTTAGAAATAGAAAGAACTCCATTTGACCCATCATGATAAAAAAATATTTTATAATAACCCTACCATTGGATAAAAACAAATTTCTTTTGTACTAAAATTAACTTTTTATCTTTTATATAAAATTTAATTTTTATAGTTCTTAAAAAAAAAATCTTCTCACTAGAACCATAGTGAAAAGGCAATAGTCATCGTTTTGGGATTATAATAGTGATAAGACCAAGCTAGAAAGATTTTCAATTCTTATATTTTTCATCTTTTATATGTCGCGGATACACTCCTAGATGTCAGTTATGAGTGAGCAGCCAATTTCAAGATTTTTTAGCCTGCCAACTCTATCTCAAGCACATTTAAGTTTAAAGTTCTTACAACATTTGGTGTGTTAGGCTAGATACACAAATTTCACTTTTTACATTGATGGACAATAAATATGATGTTTTCTAGAGTTAGATACAACCTTCTTTTTTTTTTTTTTTTGCATGAGAACTAAAACTACTTTTATTTTAATTTTTTTTGTTTTTCAACATGAATATTAAAAAGTTAGGATTATAACTCCAATAAATAAAACAAGAAACTCTAAGGGCATGCTATGATGGTGAGATTTTAATAATTATTTTTATTTGTTCCATATACAAGATATTTTTTTATCCAAATCGATAAAGGATATTATCAATTCAATAAATTTTTTATAACTATTTTAACCCAATTTTTTAATTTTTTAAAAAAATAAAAAAATATAAATAATAAATAAATAATAAAAATGAATAAATGAAAATAATTTTGAAAATTGGATCAAGACAACACAAATTGAAAGTTTAAAACTAATAAAGATTAAACTATAAATTTGGAAGTCAATTTTGATAGAAATTGAAAGAATTGATAAGTTTGAGGACTTAATTTAACTTTGAATTAGTTTAATTAATGAAATCAAGATCTTAATTGAAGAATTGATAAGTTTGGGGACTTATTTGAATTTGAAATTAGCTTAATTAATCAGGGGTTTAATTAAAGAAATATTAAAGTTTGAGGTTGATTCAAGGCAAAATTGTAAGAAATTAAAGTCTAGAGATCAAGGTGAAATGGCACGGGTACTATAGAAAGTTTAATTGATTTTTCCAGGGGTAATTTTAAAAGAATTAAAAGTAAAATAGTCAATTAAGGACTGAATTGAATGATTTATAAACCAAAGATAGTTTTGTAAATGACACTAAAATAAGAGAGAGACCAGGGAGAGAAGAAATCCAGAAGAAAGAAGAGAAGGTCGACAAGGTTGCCCAGCCACCAGTCTCTAGCGTCACCCGATCAGCCAGAAAGAGCATCACGTCTTCGTCTCCAGCTACCAGGTAAGCTTCCCCGCTTTGCATTACCTTTGCACTGTGCAGGTGAATTAACAATTCATTTCTTCGCACTGTGCAGATCATGAGTAATTCAAGCATGCGGGCTACATCAATATTGTCTAACATATCAAACCCTATATAAAAAAACTAAAAAACACTCATAAAAAATGAACCAACTAATTATTAAACTTCATGCCCTGTAGCATAAAACTTTATTTGGAATATTGATTTGAAAAAAAATATTCCATGATCCAAATCTTTCTACCTTTGCAATAAATTAAATAAGAATAACTTTCAAATATAATTATAACTGTATAGAACTCTAGTTAAAGTTGATTCAAGAACTTTAGCAGATTTACCAGCAAATCCGAATACGCAGATAAGAATCCTCGTAAGATGTAAAGACAATTTGGCAGGGCTAATGGAAGTTTTGCCCCTGTGCTCTTGTTTCTCCATGGACTGTCCTTGTAGATAATTTTACATAGATTCTGATCATCACTCTTGAGTAAAGCAGAATTTGGCAGCCTTCCACCCATCACTGATCTAAGCATATATATCTTTTTTGTTCAAACCATATAGATTTTTCTTACTTAAACTATTGACCAGCACATCATGGGAATTCTCTATAAATACCTGCTACGCCTGTCACTACATATACAGAAAACCTTCTTTAACCTGATTATTTCATAGCATTTTAATTAGCTATGGAAATCTTCACAAAGCAACTCAACTCTATTGATATTGAGAGAGGATTGGTGCTGCCACCCGATTCTAAGCTAGAATCCCTGCCACCTTTCCACGGTGCCCGGACAATAGTATTGTCCACCATGGTTGCTGTTCAGTCAGCTGCAGGAATTACGACATTTTCAGGTGGAGAGCCAGTCCCAATTCACTGCTCCACCAGATCAGGAAATCTTGCTTTTACAAGAGGCTGGCTTTACATCGCGCGCTGTGCTGGCCTCGGAAGTGGAGATATTGTGACTTTCTATCAGGAGGTTAACGGAGGAGCACAGTACAAAATGATAGTGAGAAGTGTTGGTTGAAATAGAAAAGAAACAAGCATGTTCTTGTAAAAGAGAGCATAGCTCAGCAGCCATGTTAACAATACCTCTGTGATAGTGAAAGTTTCTGGTGTTCAAGTGTTCAACTTCAATAAAGCCATATCCATCCTTACAAATAGTTGATACAAGATAGATCAACGATGTGTTGTTTAAAAAGATTAGACTAGTGATCACAATATATGTATACTGCACGAACTTATATACAGCAAATTAATTAAATATCCTAGCATACATATTATCAGAATTCAAACAAAACTAAAGGCAAAATGAAGGATTAACTATTTATTTATTTATTAAAAATCAATTATAGATTTTAAGTATTTATTTGATGAACCATCTTAGAATTAGAAACACACATGATAGTTTGTTGTTATCAAGAATTAACTATTTATTTATTTTAATGTTTTATTACTCAATTCGTAGTGTAAATAAAATGATATTAATAAACTTATCAGCATACATATTATCACATATAAACAAATAATTTTATAATTAATCTAAAATCAATTATATAGATTTCAAGTATTCACTTGTTTAACGTCTTAGAATTAGAAACACATGATAATTTGTTATTATCAAGTATTAACTATTTATTTATTTTTAAGGTTTTATTACTTGGTAGTGTAAATAAAATGATATTAATAAAAAACCTAATAGTTGTTTGCCTTAAAACCTAGCTAGATGTTTTTTATTTGAAAATAAATTGTTCATGAATAAGAAAAAAACTATCCAAACTCTTTATTTATAGCTTAAATATATAAACAGACTGGCTAAAAAATAATTTTTTATAGGTTAAATTTTCTTTTAATAATAAAATCAAAATCCAATTAAATCCAAAACATGTCACCTAATAAAAAGTTTTACTGAGTGAAGCGAGTGAACACATAAGGCTTAAGCACAATTTTACTTTGCTTATACTTATTTATGATTGTGTCAATTTCTCAGTATATAAACTATATTAAAAAAAAATTATACAGAATCAGAGGGCTTTGAGTAAAAAAAAAATCAAAACATTATATTTTTAAATTATTTTTTTATTTACCAATAATTTATTTAATATTATTAATGTTCAATGTCAAAAGAAATTCAATCTTCTAAATAAGTGGATTTACTCTAGTTTTTTCATGATATATATCTTTTGCCCCTATTGTAATGTCCATTGAGAAACGATAGAATGATCCATGTATTTTATTTTTACATTTCAAAAATATCTTTGAAAAAAATTAAAAACATTTATTTGTTTTTTATTGTAAATTAATAATTTTTTTAGTGTTTTTAAATTATTTTATTATGCTGATATCAAAATAAATTTTAAAAATAAATAAAAATATTATTTTAATATAATTTTAAATAAAAAAATACTTTATATAAAATAACAACTACCACAATAAAAAAAACACCCTATTAACAGACTTCCAAGCCACGTCTTTGCTTTTTCACGCACAATAGCGTAATGCGTCTGCCATTCGACAGAAGAGAGAAATCAAAGATCACAGAATAAAGAGACCGTCTACTATTATCCGGTTCCTCTTGTGCAGAGAGAGAGTACCCTTGTGGAAGATACCTTGGTTATTTTTCTAACATCAAAAGCACCACACCACAGGATTCTCCTATTAACAGCAGTTATAGTGCGTGCCACCCCTTTAGGCACAAGAAAGACAAACATATAAAATAAGGGTTGGAAATTGAAAATAGTTTTACTAAATATTTGTTTTTATTTTGCTTCAAATTATTGTTTTCATATTTTCAAATTGTTTTAATATATTAATATCAAAAATAATTTTAAAAAAATAAATAAAATATCATATTTTAATTAAGCAAATTAATCATAGCATTTTTCCTTTCTAACTTTTCAATCTCCCACGCGCGCATCCTTGAAATCACAGGCTTTCAAGTTGACAATCTTTTAGGATTTTCAATATATAATTAATTGTTCATTTTTTATATGTATAAATGATCACTTGTGTGTTCCTATTAGTCTTCCATGATCACCTAATGATTTGCCATTTTTGCTCTTGAATTTGAAAGTCATTTCCAAAACCCTATATGTATAAGATTTCCCCCAAAAGAATTTAGCAGTGATTTTGGATGTGTAGTCAAAGATATTTAATTGCGTTTCTAAGTTTCTTCGCCCCTCGTGTTAATAACTAAAAGCATTCGGGAAAAAAACAATTGATCCCTGTCATGGCGGTGGTTCCTTTTATTTACCCATTTGTCGGGGCTCAATTTCTCTCAATTATACGGAGCTGGTGAAGCCTATCAGAATTCTCATGGAGGTAAGAGCATGGACCGGACAATATGAACAAGTATTTTTCACTTGGACAGGTCACCCATCATAATGAGATTATTTTGAAAAAAAATCTTGGTATTTTTAACCTAGACAGATATTTCATTACAATGAGACATTTTTAAAAATTTCTTTGTTTTTTTCACCTAGACAAGTCATCTATTACAATGAGACCACCTTGAAAAATCTCCGTATTTTTCCATCTTAGAAGGTCCATTGCAGTGAGATCATTTTGAAAAATCTTTGTTTTTTTCACCTAGACAAGTCATCTATTACAATGAAACCATTTTGAAAAATCTTAAAATTCTAGGGTCCTATTATAATTTTAAAGAGTTGATTTGGTCAAATCAGGGGCTTAATTGCATAATTATTTAAGTTTGATAGTCAATTAAGAACTTGATTAAAACAATCCGAAACCAAGGGTCAAACCGGAAAAAGATGCATTAATAGAGGGGTTGAAATTGACCAAGTCAGAGGCTAAATTAAAGAAATTAGAAGTTTATTGATAAATTGAGGATCAAATTGCATGAATCAAAGACCAAAGGTTGTCTTGTAAATGACGTTGAAATCAAGGGATCCAATTAGAATTTACCCAAGGATTAATTTGATTACAAGATTTCATAAATTAAGTGACCAAATTGAAAAAGGCTATTTCGCATCCCAAAACGACATCGTTTCAAAGGACCATGTTTATCATCTATTATGATTTAAATTGAAGAAAATTCTTGGTGTCTTTCCTTAGGCATGTTCAGTCAGATTATTGATAGTAGGAAAAGTTAGATATTGGTTGTCCAGTACATGTATTGAGATTGGATAGTTTGGTCACCCAACTTTCAGCTGAGGGTAGGACACTTAAACGATAAAATTTAAGATTGGGTTCTTCATAAAGGTTGTAGGTATGAATGTTATCTTTCAAAGAAAACTAACCTCATATAATTTGGAGTTATAGAACTCCAGATATGGACTGAAAATGAAAGAAGGGTTGAACTGTCTCGTACTGGAATGATTGTGTTGAATACTATAACGGATAATTTCATGGGTGTTAAGGGCATAATTGGGATTTATATCCTTCAGTAGAGTTGTAGAACCATGTCTTACCTCTCCAATGAGTCAAGCCATACTTACAATTGAAGTCTATAACTTTACTTATGAATAAAATGGTAAATAATGTTCTTGAATGAAAACTGATCTAGGAAGAGTAATGAGATAGTTAAAGGAAAATAATCAGAAAATAAAATTAAAACATGGCAATGAATTCATGTGAATGAGAGTACTGTAATAGTATGAGAACGCACATTGTGATAAAATTATAGGAGGGTATTGATTGTATCTCTTGATTCTCAAACAAAAGAAATGCCTGGAGCAAGGTTGTTAGTAGTTGAAGGGATTCGGTCAGTTGGGGAAACGAGTAGGTGCATCATACCTTGTCTTTTCAATTTATGTAAAATTATTGATAAATTTTAGGATTTATTATTTTATTGCTTCGATAAATATTAGAATGAATATGAGTATCATGTGTGCATTAATATGTATCAACTAGTTATAATATAATCTTGTCTTTTCAATTTGTGTAAAATTATTTATAAATTTTAGGATTTATTGTTTTATTGCTTCGATAAATATTGGAATGAATATGAGTACCTTGCGTGCATTAATATGTAACAACTAGTTATAATATAATTGGAATAAATACGAGTACCTTACATACATTGTTATCTATCAAACTTGTGATGATATTATTGGAATGAATAAGAGTACCTTGCATACAATGGTATAGATAATTAGTCACTATAGTGTCGATAACGAAGGATACATTATGATGATACTTAGTACCATTATGAGGGTGACTAAGGGCATAAATTGATACTTGACACTATGATGAGGGTGACTAAGGTTATGTGAATGATGCTTAGTGATCGTAATATCGGTAACTAAGGTTGTGTTTGAATGATACTTGGCAATCATGATTACAATGTATATGATGTTAATAAGAAAAAATAAAAGGGATCGATATAAATGGAAGGTTGAGAAGACATTAATTAGCTATCCAGGTTTGGATAACTAATGGTATCAATGGGGTTCCATTGGTTCTAGCATTCCAAATGACATTGATTAGTTATCCGAGTTTGGATAGCTAATTGTATCAATGGGGTTCCATTGGTACCGACATTTCAGATGACATTGAATAGCTATTTAGGTTTGAATAGCTAATGGTATCGAAGGGGTTTTATTTGTGTCATCATTCCCTAAATTGATTCATTAATCCTAAGTAATTGGTTGACTAATGATGTTAGTAAAGATTACTAACATCGGCATGGTTACTCCTAGTTAAGGGAAAAGATAAGTTGACTAACTATTCTAGGTCGGGAATAGTTAATGATATCAATGGTTAACATTGGTATTGACAACCATTTCTAATGTGATTAGTTACTCTAGGCAAGGAGGCTAATGATGTCAATGGTTATTGACATCGGTAACTTTGATGGTAAACTAGATATGGATAAGAATTGATTAACTATTTTGGGGTAGGAATAGTTAGTGATATCAATCAGTTGTATTGATATCGATAATTGAATGGAATTAATTAGTTTAACCCAATATTAGGAAACTAATGATACTAATGAGATTCATTAGTATTGGCAATTACCTTGTTGCTACCCAATTTTTTCCCATGTTTTGATAATTTTTCAGAAAAAATCCAAAAATAGAGAAAACATCGAAAATCCAAAAAATACATTTTTAATATATTTGCATTGTTTTTAGCATTTTTCAGCGTCGTCTAAAAAGAATTTAAATTTTCAAAGGTCTTTTGAACGCGTGCAACTTTTCACGCGTCATTTTTTAAATCATTGATTTTCCTCATTGATATTGCTCGTTGATATTGCTCGTTTTTAAAAAATACAAAAAAATTAAGAAAAATCAAATTTACAAAAAAGAAAGAAGTTGAGGGACCAAGTTTGGAAACCTAGCAACATTTTTGCCTATAAATACTGGTCTTCAACACACACAAAGGGGGGGCAATTTTGAAAGAAAAATACAAAAAAAAAAAAATAGAGAAACCTAACCCTAAAATCTATCTCTACCAAGCCGGCAGACACCCTCCCTTGGCTTGAATTTTTTGCTCCCACAGCCCCTGCCATTTCGGCTCTCCAGCATCTTCTCCACTCAGCCTCCACACTGTTCCCCCATATTCTTTTTGCTTTTCCAACCAACAACACAGAGCCGCCCCCCTCCATGGTTTGATTTTTCTGACCAAAAACCAGCCGGACTCTTCTCTATTACTCCTAGTCTGTCTCTTTCACATACTATCTCCTTCTCCCCTTCACTGCCACCACACCTAGAGAACCCCGACAATAGCCACGAATCAGCTCCCCCCTCCACAGATCCTCCCTCTTAGCTGCTCCCTCTACTCTTTGCAGCTCCTGAACCTGCCCCATCTCCCCTACGAGTTCGCCTCTCTCTCAGTCGACCCATCGACCCCTCTCTTAACCATCAATAATGACAGCCACCGACCACCAGACAGGCCCCATCTTTTCCCTCACCATTGACCACAACGAACCATCTTTCATCAGTACAGACGCAGCAAAGCTTCCTTCATCGGTGCAAACCGACCTCCACCAAACGCAGTGGCGGCCCCAGCTGTCTTCTTCATCTCCTTCCACCCGATCGCAGACCCGGGGTCCTCCTCCTTGCCGTCAGTTATACGAAGCAAAAGAGGAGAAGCGAACCAAAAAAGATCTGCTTAATCGCAGATCTGAAAATGAAAGGAAACAAAAAAACAGATATGAAAAAACAAAGAAATAAAAGCCTAAAATCGACTGTTTGTGCTTTTGTTTTTTGTTGCAGATGATGTAGCTTCTCACCGTCTATAAGGAGGGGAAAGGGAGAAGAAACAGAGCTAGGCCAACCTATTTTCCGGCGATTCTCGCGGCGGTGCGTGAACCCAAGCGACGCCAGTGGCGGGGCGCGTGGAGCAATGCGTCGCCACTGTTCCAAGCACTGTTCACGCGCCTAGAAGCCTCCCTCAACACTGTTCTTGCAGATTCTAGAAGGCTTTGGTGTTTTTGGGGTTTATTTTGTAATTTTGTTGAAATGTATTTGATTTATTTTGAATTTTTTTATATTTTGTAGTGTGCAAGATATGGATGTAAAAAAGAAAAAAAAAACAAGAACAAAAAACAAAAAAATATAGTGAAAGTGAATGTGTTTTTATTTTTTTTTTATGAATGTTTTTTTTATGATAAAATTGTAAAGATCAAAGAAGAATTTAATATTTTGATTGGATCACGGTCAAGAATTATTAACTTATATGTAAGTTGTATTTCTGATATCCGATGAAAAGACAATTATTAAAACTTCTTTAATACATCAAAAGCCACGAAGCAGCTTACCTTAGGTAGGGTGCGTTAGGGGTGCTAATACCTTCCCTAACCACAACCAGTCCCTTACCCGCGAATCTCTGACAAGACCAGTACATCCGGTTTCCTAGTAGCCTTCAATAAATTACTAGGTGGTGACTCCAACAGACCAATCAAAGCAACGAAACGCATTAACGAGAAAAAAAATCACCAGCCGATGCCGCAAGGATTCTGACGTGTAACATACCTTATGGAAATTATTTTTTTGAGAGAATGTATTGATTAGTTATTCGAAAAGAGTAGGATAAGCTAATGATACCAGGAGAGGAATACATTGGTATCAAGTGAGAATTGATTCATAAGGAGATGGTGTTCGAAACCATTGAGTTGTGTTGAGATTTCCAAGATGAAATTATTCTCAGCAAATGGGATATGATATTAGATGGATATTGGTATAGATGGAAAATGTATGGTTCATAAGAGGTCTACACCTAATTTTATGTATCAAAAGAAATTTCATGGAAATTATTACTTGTCATTGTCATTGTTATTGTTTGTTACTACCTATTTATATTTATATGTACATGTTAATTTCTATTTTTAGGTCCAACAGGGTTGCGCCAAAAGTGATCTTAGTTTAGTTACCTTTTGTTTTTGGTGATGTAATTATTTATAAATTAAGGAACTTATCACCTAAAACTTGAAATGTAATATTAACTTGTAATTTTGAATGTATGACTTAAATCTAATGTTTTTAATTGTAAGTACCTATTTAACCATGCATGTTTGTAGTTGAAATCAAATCCTTCACTTGAATTACATTATATGATGTTATTATGCGATATATAGTTTATATGATGATATTATGTAACAATTGAATTATACAGTAATTTTATGAACTTGAATTGTATGATGTTGCTGAATAAGATGTATTGTGTTGATGATGATAAGTTGGGTTAAGATCTAGGATTGTTGGATCGGGTTGTGAAAATAAATTAGAAGTGGAATATGATTTTTTTTGATAACTTGAGACCTCCTAGTATAGGGGAGACTCCGCTAAAATTTTGGATATTTTGGTGGAACCTGTATTAAAAAACAAATTACTAAAAATTTCCAATGTATCAAGAAAAAAGATGTAGAAAATTAGGGTTGTTACAAAAATTTTATAGACAAAAAAGTATGTTGATATCATGCCTTTCTTAAAGGTCAAGATCACAAGTTATCATGACTCAAGTAAGAAAGAGCAAAAAAGCCATCAAAACTTACTGCATAGGCTCAAACTTTCAAAAAGGAGAAAAGTTAATGAAGAAAAGGGACCTATATTTCTTAGATAAGTAAACATACATGTTAATCATAATGGATTACACTTTAATCTTTGACAAACTAGTGTCTCACCAGCAAATCTCTTTTGAGCGCACCTTTGATCCCTCATCTCTCAAATAGTGCTCTTTCTAGCCCTATCTTCTTCCTTCTGAGTGCTCATATGAGCCCTCATCTTTTAGGTAGTGCGTTTCTAACCCTATCTTATTTTGAGTGCACCTTTGAGCCCTCATCTCTCAGATAATGCACCTTCAAGCCCTATCTTCTTCCTTTCAAGTGCACCTTTGAGCCTTCATCTTTTGGGTAATGCGTATTATAAACTTTGAGTGCACCTTTGAGTCCTTATCTTCCATATAGTGTGTTTTTTAACCCTACCTCCTTTTTAGCATGTCTTTGAGCCCTTGCTTCTCAGATAGTGCGTTTTATAGCCTTATCTCTATATCTCATCTCTTTTTTAGTGTGCCTTCGAGCCATCATCTCTTAGATAGTGCGCTTTCAGACCTTATCTTCTTCTTGAACGCGTCTTTGAGCCCTCATCTCTCATATAGTATGCCTTCAAAATGTATCTCTTTTCCTTATGAGTGCTCATCTTCTAGATAGGGCACCTTCAAGTCTTATCATGTTGTCGCACCCGACATCATGATGACCTTTGAAAATTTCATGGAGAAAGAACAAATATCTGGTGTCTTGTTATCAGAGGGGAAAAGATCTGGTTTAAGGAGTCGCCACCTAGTATTATGGTCACTGGAAACCCTAACTAGTCAACAGAGATTGTATGGTATGAGGTTGGTTATGAGAAATGGAAGATATTATCACCCCTTAAGCATTCTTCTTGAGATCGGTTGCATTGTTGACTTTGCCTTAAATTGCTAAGGGTTTGTTTTATTTTTTTTTTTAATAGTCTGCTTATAATAGTCCTAACTCTAGTGCCAGTGAATATTTGACTACAAATACTTCCAACTCTGGCATTGGTATATATTATGTAACCAAAAAGTATGGTATTTGTAAACCCTCTGGGAAAAAAATCATAAATTTATTAGTTTTATGTAAAACAAAAATTGTAACTCTCGATCAATGTTTGATGTAGATGTTTTTAAGCTTGCTTGATTAGGTTGGGAAGTAATTTCATGGAATTTTACTTTAATTTCCCTTAAATTATTGATTCTTGAACTTAGAATTCCTATGGGAATTTGAGGAAATTAGGAGGGGAAGGAAAAATGATGAAGTTGAAGTGGAATAGCATGAAAACTAGTTGAAATAACAAGTAAATAAAGAAAACTTTAAGGGAGGAAAAGGAAGATGACATTCAGCCAAATGAAGGAAAGTAGAGGAATGAGTTTTGATGTTAATGTTTAGGAAACTATGTTTAATCATGATATTTGAAATATGTAGAAAAGACTAAATGAAGAAATAGCATTAAAGCTGAGAAAAATAAGTAAATTCAATTTAAAAGAAAATTGATCTTAAAAAGAAAGCATGAAGATAAGATGTTTATATTGTGTTTGAATATAGGTCTTATTGTTTAGATAAAATAAATAATATGATGTGAAGGCATAAAAAATAGAAGGATTTTTTTTTATTAGAATGTAAATATGTATAAAGATCAACAGTAACTATATTGGTTAACCAGCAAGTTCATATACATGTACAAGATATACACGAACTAAAGAGGGAACATACTCCCAAGTAGAACAAAACAAAAGATATACAAAAGAGGGAACATGCTCCCACATATAAGGATTATTTGATGGAGGAATTATGAACATAAAGCAAGAAAAGAAGTAACTTGATTTAAATATATGGTTGTATGTGAAATGATGATGTTATGTTTTAGAATGAATTTTTATCAGAACAAATTAAAAAAAAATTACATGCTTTGTGCTTTGGCAAGTAAGAAAAATATTGATGGATTAATGATATAATGACATTTGATTAATTCATGAGTTGTGTCTAGATTTTTTTTAAAATCCATAATCTTTGACATGTTATTCAATACTTGACATTCATAAAGAAATGTTTGAGATTTCATGACATTATAATTTGAGGATGTCACATTATTCCTGACTCTAACACTAATGAATAAATCAGTAAAATCTGGATCGAAAGCAAAAATATATTTTTATTATTTTTTTAGAGAAAGAAAAAAGAAAAGAAAAGATAGATATGTGTTGCATATTATATTTTTATTTCACAGTATAAGTTTACAGCCCAATACTAAGAAAACTCATTCAAAAACAAAAAGTGCAAGGGACCCATAAATAAATTCAAAAGGATCCCTAATTTTATTTTATTTTTCAGAATTTCCTTATATCTAAAAAGACTTATTTAGCTAGATATCAAAATAAAAAAGAGTAAAATTAAAGGGAAAGAGTATAAGGACGTGTTTTGCCAAACACACCCTTAGCCCAAAGAGAATTAGGCCGGATGAGATTGTTGGTGACGAGTTTCCTTGATGTTTAATGGTGCATCGGAGGCGTGAGGGAGATTGGAACAAGATGTGCTTCGTGGTAGACATCTAGTCCACAATGTGGCTTGGTTTTGGCTGTGTTGATGGGGTCTGTTTAAGATTTTCCTTTTTTTTCCTGGAGAAGAGAATGAAAAGGGCTTGGAACATCATCGTTTTAGGTCGAGATGGTTATCTTTAATTTGCCCCCTGAAGTTGATGTTTTGCAATCAAGCCTATATTTTTTAAAATATCATTTTTTTTCTTTTTAATTTCGCCCTTAGATCAATATAATTGGACCCTTGGATTTCGGGGTCATTTACAAAATAGTTTTTGGTTTTCAAATTTAATCAAATCAATCCTTAATTGACCCTCAACTTTTAATTCTTTTAAAATTACCCCTGAATAAATTAATTAACCCTCTTATAGTATCGGTGCCGATTCACTTCATTTCCTAGAGTATAATTTCTTTCAATTTTGACCTAAATCAACACTAAAATTTGATATTTTTTCAATTAAGCCTCTAATTTCATTAATGAAACAAATTCAAAGTTTAGTTTAATTAAGTTCCTAAACTTATCAATTCTTTCATTTTTTGGCCAAATTGACATCCAAGTTTATAATTTCCTCCTTATTAGTTCATGAACCTTCAATTTGTGTTATTTTGACTGAATTCTCAAATTATTTTTCATTTATTATTTTTTTTATTATTTATAACCACTTAACCTAAAATTTTAAGATGTGATTAAGTTGAGCCTCTAGTGTATAAATATTATTTTAACCCAATACTTCGTCAAAAAGCCTTTGATAACCTTTTAAAGAAACACTCAACATAAACTATTAGATGAGTTACTTATTTGATTATTTTATGAGAACAATTATTATGTGTCATCAATAATAACCTAAACTCTGCCTTCGCTTCGGTGTCTATAAGGTCCAAAATTTTCGAGTCTAATATCTGACCAGCTTTTTATGGATATGGCTTGGAAGAGTTGGCCAACCTAGAAGAAATTAAAGGACAATCTCTCTTGTTTTTTCTTTTTTTCTTTTTTTTTTCTTTTTTCATGGCAGGCCAGCAGTCATGCCGTTGTCTGTTTGTATGCTGTTCATGTAAGGATTATTTTAGACCATTGGAAGAACACACTGTTGATTCTTAGACTATGACAAAGTCATTGTCACCTTTCCTGAAACAAGCTAATATTGGCGAGTTCAATACGCAAAGGGTGGTTATAGCCTGCGTGAAATGGCAAATAAATATCTTCGCCACTAAACTCTCGCATGTATGAAGCTCGACTGCGGCAACATTCGTTTAGAGATAGTCTCATATATAAACATAGCTTTATTGAAAATTCATATTATTTTTAAAAATAAAGTGATTCAAAACACATATCACCTTTAGTGCATAAATTCTACTAACTTTTCTCTCTTTATTCTTTTTTTTTTTATAGTAATCGAGAATATTATAAATAATATGCCCCCATTAAGGAGATGAGGGCTGATAAGGAAGATTACATGGGAAATTAAAAATACATTAAGAAAACAAGGAATCTAAAGACCTGACTAGTTAGTCCAGTTCATAATACATTCAGGATTCCTATAAAGATCAGAGCCCGTATAGCTGAAATTTTTAACAAAGGACTTCAACCAAAAAGCCAACCGATGAAAGGTGAGGTCAAAAATCACATCCCAGTTTGGAGTTTTGTTGTCAAAAATCATGTGGTTGCGCGCTATCCAAATTGACCAGTATAATCCTTTACAGAGAAGGGTAATTGCCTGACGCTGGAATTTTCCTTTTACCATGTTGGACCATTCCTGAAGGTTATGAAATGGTTCTTTTGGCAGACAACCTACACACCCAAACCAACTAAATAGTATGCCCCAAAGAGACCATGATTTTGGACAAAGATGGAAAAGATGATGTGTAGTCTCAATCTCCTTGCAGCAGAAAGGACAAAGAGCTTCCTCGTAATTGATGATTCTCCTCTCAGCTAAGAAACCCTTTGTGCAGACACTGCCATTGAAAAGAAGCCATATGAACACATCTATTTTTGGAGGAGCAAACCCTTTCCAAAGCAAAGCAGGGGAGTGCAGATGTCCTGAAACATTTAAACCGTCAAAGAGATGGCATCCAGAGGAGACTGTGTAATTGTTGGAGCTATGGTGTTTCCAGATCTTGTTGTCTTCACCATCAGAGAAGACTAGGCCACGTTCCACTTCTGCTATCAAGCTTTCACACATGCAGAGTTCTCGGGATCGAAGTGGTCTTCTCCAAGAAAGATTGATTGAGTTATCTGTTGGGTTATGAACTTCTGCAACGCTTAAAGATTGCTGCAGGGAGAGGTTGTAGAGCCTAGGGAACATGAACTGGAGAGGGGCTGCATAGCCTAGCCAAGAATCAGACCAAAACCTGATGTTTCTCCCATCACCCACCTTAAACCCAACATTGGATTGGATGGGAGCGGCTATGTTGTGATTTAAGGAAATTGCAGATACCATGCCACGCCAAGTTGGAGATAAAGAACCTGCAAACACAGGAAGGCCATTTGAAAAATGTGGCCGGTACTTTCGTAAGATGAGCTCTTGCCAACCTCCTACCACTCCTTTGTCAAGGTTCCAAAGCCATTTAAACATCAGAGCCAGATTTTTACTGTGAATAGAACCAAGCCCGAGACCTCCCAGTGGCTTACTCTTAATTACCTTATGCCAAGCAACCTTACAAATACCATGTGAATTGGAGGAGCCCTTCCAGAGAAAACAGCGGTTGATTGAGGATATTGCTTTTGCAATGCCCTTTGGCATAATAAAGACCGACATATAGTATAGAGGTAGAGAGTTTAAGACAGATTTAATAAGACATATCCTTCCGGCCATGCTCAAAAACTTCCCTTTCCATTTGCTTAACTTTGCTCTGATTGTGGACAATATCGGTTTCCAAGTAGAGAGCCTATTTGGGTTAGCACCAAGAGGCAACCCAAGGTATCTGACTGGGAAGGAGTCACTGCGACAGAAAATTGTGTTAGCCAGACCTGAAGTGTATTAGTTATCCAAATTAATTCCTATAAGTGAGCTTTAATAGAAATTAACTTTCAGTCCTGAAATGATCTCAAACCAGCGGAGGATCCTCTTGACATGCAATAGAGAGGTATAATCATTCGACAGGAAAATCAGAGTGTCATCTGCATATTGCAAATGGGTTATGTGATGTCCTTGTGAAGTCTGTAAACCTTTAAAGTAACCTGAATCTGATGCCCTGTTGAATAGAACTGTTAACCCCTGAACTGCTATGTCAAAAAGGAAAGGAGAGAGAGGGTCCCCTTGCCTGAGACCCCTCTCCATACTGAATTCTCTGCTTGGTGAGCCATTAATCAGGATGGCCAATTTAGAAGTGGACATGCATTCAAAGATTAGTTTCCTCCAGTGAGATCCAAAACCCATATAACCCATGGTAGAATCGATATGCTCCCATAAAATCGAGTCGAAGGCTTTATGAAAATCTACCTTTAGCAAAAACCCGTGGTCCTTTTTGCTACGAATACTATGGACAACCTCGTTTGCTATCATGAACCCATCTAGAATCTGACGCCCGGCAATGAAAGCAGACTGTTTTGCACTTATCACATCTGGAAGAATGCTTCGGAGCCTAGTGGACAAGAGCTTTGCCACTATTTTATATAGCCCATGAATCAAATTAATTGGTCGAAATTGGGAAAAAGTGCTCGGCCTCTTGGTCTTTGGAATCAAAGTCACGAAGGACGAGCCGATCCCCTTTGGTAATTTACCTGTTCTGAAAAATTCTGTGACCATCACAAAGATGTCAGGGCTGATAAGATTCCATTCCTTTTTATAGAAGGAGAAGGTGAACCCATCAGGACCGGGGGCTTTTGAACCATCACAATCCCATACGGCTTGCTTCACTTCCTCCAATGAAGGTAGTCTTTCTAACCAAACTGAACTTTCTTCTGAAATTTTAGAGAACCCTGAGTCTCCCATTTCAATTCTTCTGCATTGTGGCTTGGCAAACAGTGTTGAGAAGAAGTTGACAGCACCCTCTTTGATGTCATTTGGAGAGTCCAAAAATCTGCCATTCTGCTCAATCTTGCTAATGTGGTTCCGACCATTCCTCAAACTTGCCGAAAGATGGAAGAACCGAGTGTTTTTATCCCCCATTTTGCACCAGTTTTGGCGGGATTTCTGCCTCCAAATGCCCTCGACATTCCTACTAACCTCCCAAAGTTCAGAGTTCAGATTCTTGAGCTTTGTTTTTTTAGTCTCAGACAAGAGGCGTACCTCGCTTAAGTCTTCGATGGTTGTGATGGAGTTCTGAATGTCTGCAAGTTTTGAATTTTGATTACCGAAGGTGGATTTGTTCCATTGTCTCAATCTTTTCCCCAAAGTTCCTAGTTTCTTTACCAATCTATAGTCACCGGGAAATTCCTTGCAACTATCAAACCAGAAGATCTCAAAATCAGCTGAGAATGTAGGGTGTGACAACCAACTATTTATAAAGCGGAAAGGCTTCCATCCCCAATCTACCTTTGGTGCCTGAAGAAGCAATTGACAGTGATCAGACATCCCCCTAGGATAACAGTAGAGTGATAAGAATGGAAACTGGAGGTGGAACTCTGGAGATGCGAAAGCCCTGTCAATACAGCTCATAGAACCCCCCCTAAACCAAGTGAAACGGTTGCCCTGCAGTTTGAATTCAATCAGAGCACAATCAGACAGGAAATTACGGAGAGCAGCTGACCCTGAATGATTAATGTAGCCGCTACTTCTCTTATTAGCTTGAAGAGTTTCATTGAAATCACCTATCACCACCATTGGTAATTCAAAGGCAAACTTCAGAGTAGTGATGTCTTCCCACAGCTTAGCACGATCTTGCACAGAAGATGCAGCATATACACCAACTACCATGCAGTTAAAGGAAGAATGAACATGTTTACCGCATAGGCTGATCCATTGCCCCCCCCCAAATTCTATGGAATTAACCTCAAAGATAGAACTATCCCACATCACAATTATCCCTCCTGATTTAACAGTTACCACATTCCACAAATTCCTGATGTATGAATCGCAACAATTATCTTTTTTTGTTTCTAATAAAAAGCAGATATCAACATTACTGTTGAGCAACCTATTCCGGATGGAATGGCGTTTGTTCAACATACCCAACCCACAACTATTCCAAGCAAAAATATTCATAGGTAGATCAAAACCATGACAGAACAAAACTTAGCAAGTTAAGAAACTTACAACTGATTGACTGATTTCCACTCGTCTACTTCTCTATCAATGTTCCCCCGAACTCCCTCTTCATACCCTATAAGATCTTGGAATGGTCCCAAGCCCAGAGCCGCTGCATCATGTAACATTTCCTGGGTTTCCTTATCTATATCAAAACCATCAGCTTGATTATTCTCACAGGTTGTCTGGAACCGGACATTGCCTTGCTTAATTCCCGAATTGAGGGAATCAGAAAAGACACATTTCTCAGCAGTGTTAGCTACACTACCATTAGCTTGCAACAATTTTATTTTCCTGGATTTGCTTCTAGCATTCCTGTTGTTTTCGTTGATCACTTCTGAGGAGGCCTCTTGGCTACACTGAGAGTTCAAAAGGGTTGGTAGATGAGCCTGTGTATCACTGGTCTCTGTATCCAAGGATGCATGATTAGAGGTAATATCTTCATGTTGATCAGTAGATGACTTAATAGCAGGGGGTGAGTCGTTTTCTTTTTCAGATGTGTTTCTGAGTGAGTCAGGAACAATATCTGATGTGTCATTAAGAGCCAAAGCATGCCTGTTTTTCTTCCCCTTCTTCCCTATTTTATATGTATATTTAGGGCCAAGTCTTCTGGTTCGTCTAAGCTTTTTCCTCTTTTTTTCCTGTAGTTCCATTTACACTACTTCTTGGGGCTCTGCCAGGTCACGTATGAAATCAGAGAATGAGTTACATGAGTTTATTGCCTTGTTGATTAGCCTTGTTCCATTCACCTGGCCTGTGATTCTGTTATTTACAAGGCCCACTCTTGTAACTGAATGTGCTGAGACATCTGTGTTGCTATCACTGTAGGTTGCCCCTTCATCACGTGTTTCTTTTGTTTCAGGAAAAAGGTAGGCAATTTTTGAACTTGTGTCAGTATGATCCAAGTTGTTTGTTGGTCCAGTGTACCCTTGATAGAGAATGAGAGAGAAATCACTATCCGTATCCGCCTTTTGTTGCTGTGTTAAAATAATGTCTGTTGCACAATGATCACCGTCAGTGTCAGTAATCTTTGTGCCCGCTGCCGTAACCTCATCTGAAGCTGCAAATTCACTGCATAACTCTTCATCTGATGTTTGAATACCTGTTGCACCCATTGAATGTTTGATTGTAGACAGCAGGGGACTAAAATCCGGTTTCATTTCCATGATTGAGATTTCAAATTCGTCGCCATCTAGAACCAGCAAAACATGTTCATTTAGTGTCTCAAATGAGGTTGTGCTTAGCAGCACTTTAACTCCTGTGAGAGATCCTTGGCTCACGCTGGTAATGTCATATCCAAGCATTTTCCCTGCTTTCTCAATAATGGATTCAATACATCTGCGATTCCATCCTATCAAAGGTAATCCTAATATGGACACCCACACAAATCTGTCTATGGCTTTAGCTCCTTTTTCCCATGGTTTCAAATGAAAGAATGATGTTTCCAAAACAGAGGATCCATTTACCAGCTCTTTCTCTATAGATTCTCTATTTGTAAAGGTGATGACTGCTTGGCTTGCTCCCAAAAAACAAAACCCAACTGTCTGCTTGACATTTTTTAGCACCATATGCTCAAGCTGAGCATAGTCCACGTCTGTGGCTATGAATCCCACTAAACTTCTCTGAAGCCATTCCTTGTCATCGGGGATAGACTCATACATCACCGTTTTCTTTGGATGCTTTGTGATAGAAAGAGCTTCAACGAAGGTCCGGGTGTCTCTGAAGGTGAGTTTGGGCATGGTTTTTAGTTGTGGTTTTATAACAAGGTCTGGTTTTTTGTCTAGAGGTTTCTGAAATCTGACCGGGTTTGCACGAATTTTGTATGAATCGAACCAGATAAGGTTCAAGCTGTCACAAATGTCTGATTCTTTTAAGGTGGAGAGGAAGGAAACAAACCCAAATCGTCTCCCTCGTGACGTTTTTTTCCTGGAGACAAAAAGATTGGTAACAGGACCAATCTTTGCAAGCGTCTTTTTGAGGTCATGATAATCTAACCATGATGGGAAACGTTCAATAAAGAACTTAGAAGGGGTAAAGGTCGGGAAGGTTGTGTTAGAAGAAGGCTTATTAACATTCTGGACGTTTATTGTGTGGTGCACAGGTCTCGGTAGGCTTAGTGTAACAGGGAAGGTTGTGTTTGAAGGTGTTTGAGAGGCTGTATTATTCAGGTGAGGTTTGAGTAACGTTTCTACGGTCTGGTTTGCAGGGGTGAGTGAAGGCTTTTTGGTTGAGAGCATTTTGGGATATCTTGTTATTGTATCGTTGGTCTTTGAGCTAGGAATACTGCAATTGTGTTTAGAGGGTGGTTGTTGTTTTGGGCAGAGATGATTGTTGGAAAGGGATTTTTGATTGTTTGTTGGTTTGTGGGATTTTGGAAATCAAACCTGTGATGGGGAGGCTGTGTTTTGGGAGTTTTGGTGTTGGTTTGTGGGATGTTTAGTGGTTGAGGGTGTGATGTTAGCTTTGGGTGTTTTGGGTTTCGGATTGAAAGTCATGACAGATTCCGGACAGAGCTTCAAACATCAATTACTCCCTAACAATTCAATAAATATCAAATCCCAACGGTACAAAGATAAACACACATCTTATGCAGCATATATCCAAATATCAGCTCAAGTTAACGGTTGGATCTCCCTAGATCGGAGTTAGACCAAAACTGACCTGAGATTGATGAGCCACCATTTAGACATTCATAACACTTTGCTGGAAGGGTTTCATCTCATCTCCACCGTTCAGAATGTTTAATACAACCATAAGCATAACATATCCAAAATTCAGATTGATCCAACGGTTGAAAAGTGAGAAACAGGCCGACGGAGCTTACTGTTCCGAGAGTGGTTTGTCCAGAAATCTTCAAACAATTAGATTTCTTAAACGGCAGCAGATATGAACGATCCCTCCGGTCTGGATGTAGGAACTATGGAGACACATAACATACCTAAAAATGAAGTTGATCCAACGGTAGAAGAATGAGAGATCGGCCGACGACAGTGACAGATCTGGTCTGGACGATGACGAAGGTGGTGGCTGGCCAAAACTTCCCCTCCACTTCTGGTCTGGACGACTGTGGATCTTGTGGATCGATCTTGCGCTCTTTGTGGATCTTGCGCTTAGCTGATCGTTTGCAAAATTGGAGGTTTTCTCTCTCTCTTTATTCAATGTCATTTATCGACCAATTAATCGTCAAACAGAAGAAAAACCAAACGATGAACGTCGCGCAATATTTATTATAAAAAAAAATAATAATTGAATGCTTGGAGATGGCTGCCAACTAGGATTTCTATCCCAAAACCCTAAGACCAATTCGACAGAAAATAAATGGCTTTTGAAAGTCATTAATTGTTGATAATATATCGTCAGTTCAAACTATGGAGATTTTTCTTACTGAAAGTATTGACTAACAAATCATGGGAATTCAGAGAACAATAAATAATAAATACTTTCTAACCCCATCTCTATTTCTCTTAAGTGGTTCATCTTTAGTGCATAAATTGTTGATAATATATCGTCAGTTCAAACTATGGAGATTCTTCACTTTATTCAATGCCATTTATCGACCTATTAATCGTCCACAGCAGAAAACCAAACGATGAACGGGCCACATAGATAATATTTATTATATATATAAAAAAAAAGAATTGAATGCTTGGAGATGATTAATATCTAAGCATCTCTATCCCAAAAACCTAAGACCAATTCGACAGAAAAGAAATTGCTTTTTAAAAGCATTAATTGTTGATAATATATCGTCGGTTCAAACTATGGATATTTTTCTTACTGAAAGTGTCGCATGTGTGCGACGTCGCGGCGAAAATCTAGTGTTTCCATTTTAATAAAAATGTAAATCTATTTCTATGTGGCAGATATTGGGAAGACAAGAAAATTCTTGTCTTTTATTGGTAAAAAATGGAATGGGAGTCGCCACCTAGTATTTTGGTCACTAGGAACCCTAACTAGTCTCAGAGATCGGGTACGGGGACTGGTTGCGTAAAGGGAAGGTATTAGCACCCCAAATACGCCCTACCTAAGGTAAGCTGCATTGTTTTATTGTCTGATAAAAACTAAGGTGTTATTGGACTTCTACTTGTTGGTCTGTCTATGTGGTTCAAGAAAAATCCTCCTCGGTAAGGAGGTCTTTATCTTATCGGGTAAAATCCTAACCGTTCTAACGTCTATACCAAAACTTTATTAATAATATTTAGGAATACGTTTTACGCATAAATTCGTAATCCCAAATACTAAAAGATTTTTTTTAGAATTTTTGAAATATTGGCCTAGTTCTCATGGCTTGAATAAACTGGTTATTAAAGCCAAAATGCATGCTAATACATATATTGTTTTGAAAATTTCCTTTGTTGTGTGAAAATATGATGTTATAATATATATATATATATATATATATATATTGGAGAGACTAGGCCGTATTTTAAAACAAAAAACAATTTTTTTGGAAAATATTATTTTTTTTATGCTTTGACGAAAATCGGGTATTTTAATACTGGGTTTGTATCCTTACGGTATAAAAATACAACCCAATATTAATCCACCTTAATAACAAATGTAGGAAAAATCAACAATATTTTTTAAGGACTTTTGGAATTTTTTTGAAAGCAAAAACATTTTTTATTTTGAAAATCTTTGATGTTTTGACGAAAATCGGGTATTTTTAACACTGGTTTTGTATCTTTACGGTATAAAAATACAAACCAACATTAAGCCATTTTGACAAAAATATGCAGGAAAGACAAATAATTTTTAGGATTTTCAGAATATATTTTTTTTATTTTATAATATATATACAAACATATATCATATAATATATTATATATTATAATATATTATGTGGGCTGGGCCGGCCCCAAATAAATGGGCCAAACCCAGCCCAGCTGAAATTGGGCCGAGTAGATGGGCCAAACATCAGCCCAAGAAAAGGGTTGGGCCGATCTCGACCCGAAAGGAGGTTGGGCCGATCCCGGCCCAGCAAAATTTCTCTTTAAACTGGTCCAGACTCAGTCTGGCCCAAAAAAAAACATCAAAGCTGGGTCAGGTTTCCGGCCCAGCGAAAGAAAACCCAACGGGGAAGGGAATTATTTTCCCTTCCCCCACCTCCTGCATGCAAAACAATTCTGCATGCAGGAGGAAAACGCATGCAAATAGCAAAAAAATGCAGGGGGAAGAAGAATACCTGGCGCGGCGGAGGCGATGCTGGTGGTCGGACGTCCGCGTTGATGGTGCTGCGGTGGAGGTCGGTGGCTCCAAGCAACGGTTCCCAACGGTCCGGCGACCTTCTCTCGGGTCGTGTTCGGTCTTCGTTTTTTCTAAGCTCTCCCACGGCTTCTTTCCTATTCCCCCTCCTCTTAGTTTTTTTTTTGGGTTTTCGGTGGCTCTTCCTTAAGTTCGGTTGTTTCTCTCTCCTTCGGTCTCTCTCTCCTTTTCCTCCTCCCTCTCTTCTTCTTTTTTTTTTCTTCGTGCTGGGTTGGGTGCTATTTCTAGAGCAACTGATCGTGGTTGTTCACTGTGGCGCATGGGGAGCAGGTTACGCAACGGCTGGTCGGGGCGCAGCTGTCAAGGCGCGCCTCCCTCGGTTTCGGCAGCGCGGCGGGTGGTCGGCTAGTGTCTTCGGTCGGTGGCCCAAGACGTGGTGCGCTTCGGGTTGGTGGTCGGGCGTGAGGCAAGAAGGGGACAGCTCTTTTAAACAAACCATTCTTTTTCCCCGTTTTCTGTTGCATGTTCGGGGGGAAGAAGAAAGGGGAACAGTGCCGTTCAAAACGGCACTGTTTGGCCCTTCTCTCTTTTTTTTTTTATTTTTTTTTATGTATGAAACGGCATCGTTTTGGATAAAATGCGCCGTTTCATTTAAAAAAAGGCGCCAGAATATGTTTTCCAAATCAGTCCTTAATCATCTTTGTTCATTTCAATTGCGTCCCTGTCAATTTCGGTCTCCACCCCTCAAGTTGGCCGCATTTTTCATTTTAATCCTTGGCCTCTGATTTGTGCAATCAAGCCCTCAATTAATCAATAAACTTTCAATTTCTTCAATTGGGCCCCTGAATCAATTCAATTGCAACCCCTCCATTTACGCACCTCTTCCAATTTGGTCCCTGGTTTCGGATTTTCTCAATTAAGTCCCTAATTGGCCATTAAACTTCAATATTTATGCAATTAAGCCCCTGATTTGACCCAATAAATTCCTAAAAAATATATTTTGGCCCCAGAACTGAAATTTCTTCTAATTAAAACCCAAATTGACTTAAAAATCAATTTTTCTTGCAATAAAATCCTCTATAAATTCAAATAAAAATCCAATTAAGTCCATAAACATCCAAATTTGGACTTTTCTCCTCAAACTTCCAATTTTCTTATCCAACAGGGCTCTCATCATTCAAGAATATATTGTCAAAAATCCATCTTTGTATTTTTAACCTCCTTGACCGATTTTTCTAACCATTTGCTGAGCGCTTCTGCCTCCTGTTATTTTTCTAACCTCCTTTGGCTATTTATTTTATTTATTTTTGTGGGGACCCGAAAATGGGTTACAACAGATGCCCCCTCTTTATAATGCTTACGGAGCAAGGGTTTTGCGCAGTAAGTTTTATAAAGATAAACCAAACTAAACTCCCGAAACTGATCTGGTCGAAGCTTGATCGATCTGAAACTTTTTTTCTTTAAAGCAATCCTTTGGAATTCCATCTAGCGATTCCTTTTAACAAAAACTGAAAAAACGATGTCCCGTCTGGCGACCTCCAAATAGCGAAACACGAGATCCCTTCTGGCGATCTCCTTTAATCAACTTGGAATCCCATCTGGCGATTCCTTTTAACCAACATGAAATACGAGGTCCCAGCTGGCGACCTCCAAATAGCGCAACACAAGATCCCTTCTGACGATCTCCTTTAATCAACTTGGAATCCCGTCTGGCGATTCCTTTTTACCAAAGCGGATATCGATGTCGTTCTTCGTGATGGCCAGGTTCAAAATCTTCATTTTCTCTCTAAATGCCCTAATAATTTCTTCTCGTTGTTCCAGAATCAAAACTATGATTCTTTGCTATCATCAACTCAACGATTCTTTCTTCATCCAAAATTTTGTTGGATTACATTAAGGATTCCTCCTGTAACAAATCAAAAAATAATGCAATGATTTATGATTATATGCCATGCATGCATTCGTACCTGGTTCTGAAACATAGGCCCCCATCCTTTTCTTCTAGTTCATGAGACTCCCTCTTAACATGAGCTTGCTTTTGAAGCTGTATGCTGGATTCATCTCTCGCGTTGCCTTTTCTCAAAATGTATGACTTGTTATTGCCTTTTTGTCATGCTTTTGTCAAATGCTTTAGCTTGGTTTTCAAATCTATAGGCTTCCGTAAAACTTTTCATAAAAAACATCTTGTATTGCCCCAGTGTAGGGATGTGATCCTGGTCTGAGCTTTTATATAGAAAAAAAAATTCGTTCAGCCGATGCTAAACTTTTTTATGAGTAATGAAATAACACCAAGACATGCACTGTTGGGACTATGCAAAAATGATTGTTGTGAGATCAATGCAAAAAGAAAGAAGTCAATGGCCAAACTTTACTTTATTGATTCAGGAGCCTACATCAAGCATAATATCTTTTTATAGAGTCAGAATTCACAGGTCGAGCTAGGTCTTCTCCATCCATTCTAGCTAACTTCAGCGCTCCTCCTGAGAATGCCTTCGTTACTACATACGGACCCTCGTAATTTGGTGCCCATTTGCTTTGATCGTCTCCGGGTAACGACAATATTTTCTTCAATACTAGATCCCCTTCTCAAAATAACCGCGGTCTAACCTTTTTATCATATGCCTTGGCCATTCGTTTCTGGTAAAGTTGGTGATGACATATCACGGCCATCCTCTTTTCACTGATCAGGTTCAGTTGCTCGTGTCTCACTTTGGCCCACTCGGCTTCTTCTAATTCAGAATCTATCAATACTCTTAACGATGGGATTTCTACTTCCAAAGGCATCACTGCCTCCATGCCATACACAAGAGAATATGGGGTAGCCCCTGTCGAAGTTCGAACTGCGGTGCGATATGCATGAAGGGCAAATGGCAGCATCTCATGCCAATCCTTATAGGTGACTACCATCTTCTGGATAATCTTTTTGACATTCTTGTTAGCAGCTTCTACCGCACCATTCATCTTTGGTCTTTATGGCGAAGAATTGGAATGTTTGATCTTCCATTTAGTGCAGAGCTCTATTATCATCTTGCCGTTGAAATTCTGGGCATTATCAGTTATAATCTTTTCTGGTGGACCATACCGACATATCAAATCTCTCTCAATAAATTTCTTCACCACTTTTTGCGTCACATGAGCAAATGACCCGGCTTCTACCCATTTTGTGAAGTAGTCAATAGCCACGAGAATAAACCTATGACCATTGCTGGTTTTGGGTTTACAAGTCCAATCACATCAATTCCCCACATCGCGAAGGGCCACGGAGATGTCATGTTAAACAGAGGAGCTGGTGGCATATTGACCTTGTTACTGTAAATTTGACATTTGTGACATTTTATGACATAGTCGATACAGTCTTTTTCTTGTGTCATCCAAAAATAACCAACCCTTTGGATTTTCCTTGCCATCATATGCCCGCTAGCATGGGTTGAGCAAATCCCTCCATGGACCTCTCGTAATGCCTTTCTAGCATCTGCCTCATTCAAACACCTTAGCAGGGTTCCATCAAATGACCTTTTATATAAGATCTCACCATCTAAATAGAAGTCTATAGCCAACCTTCTCAAGGTTTTCTTATCCATTTTAGAAGCTCCCACCGGATATTCCTGATTTTGCACAAGATTCTTGATATCGTAATACCAAGGTTGTCCGTCCATCTCTCCTTCAACTAAGCAACAGTGAGCTGGATCATTTCTGATATCAATGTGTACCGGTTGTACCTTGCACTTGAGATCAATGGTAGTTGTCACACCCCCACAAAAATTTTATAAAAATATAAAAGGCACGACATCGGTTGGCGATTTTCGTTATGTTCTGATGATTTAGTTCTTTGGAGTCGCCACCTAGTATTTGGTCACTAGGAACCCTAACTGGTCTTTCAGAGATTCTAAGGCAAGGGACTGGTTGCGTAAAGGGAAGGTACTAGCACCCCTAATACGCCCTACCTAAGGTAAGCTGCTTGGTGTTTGGTTTGCTCTATAGTCTATGGTGTTGGTGTTTTCTAATCCCGTCAACTCGTAAATCGCAAGGAAAAGAGAATAAAAGAACGAAGAAAATTTCACAATTCTTAAAAAAAAAAAACAATTACTTTTCACGACTCGTAAACTGTGGAGAAAAAAAAATTTAATTTTTGAAATGTTCTCGATCGCAACCAAAGCTTCTTTCAAACATGTGCGTTGATTTATTACTCCCGATAATATTTTGGATGTTCGTCCTTTTAAGGATTTCTTCATCCAAACATTAGCGGTGAACAATAACCACAACTTCTCCTCCCAAAATAAGATTTTTATAGTTTTTGGAATATTGGCCAATACCCTTTGGAGTTTTACAAACGGGTTGTAAAATCCACAAATGCAAGAAAATGATTTTGTGTTTAAGAAATCTATGCAAAAACACATTTTCAAAACTTCCAATATTTTTTATATATGTAAAAAGAACATTCAAAACATGCTAGTGTATTGGCCGTATGCATGAAAACAAAACATTTTTTTTTAAACTTTTTTGACGAAAACAGGTGTTTTTTAAATACTGAAATTATATCCCCATGTTATAAAAAAAATCAATGTATATAAAACAACAGTATATTTTTTTTTTACTTTTCAGAAATTTTTATTTTTTTTTTTTTATATATATTTTTTTTTAAAATATATATATATATACATCCACATGCATAATATAATAATATAACAAATAATATAATATTAATACATTAAATGGGTTGGGCCGGCCCAACTAACTGGGCCGGACTCCAGCCCCAAAAATTGTTGGGCCAGACTCGGCCCAACAGTAACCTGCTTTGGTCTGGGCCGGACCGGCCCAGACCCATATCATTGGGCCAGACACTGTCTGGCCCAACAAAAAGGAAATGAACGGGGGGGAATTATTTTCCCCCCCATGCCTCCTGCATGCAGAAACGATTCTGCATGCATGAGGCCAAACTACGCCGGCCTAAGAAAAAAAATGCAAGGGGGTCAGAATGGCGTACTTGGCGCAGCGGAGATGGCGGCTTGCTGGCGGAGGCCGCGGTGGCGGCGATGGCAGCGGCTTAGCTCACGGTGGTTTCCAAATGGACCGAGACCACACCTTCGGTTCGCTCGCTTCTGCTTCAACTTCTGGATGTCCCCTCTCGGTTTCAACTATCCCAAGCTTTTCAAACCATGGGTTTTCAGTCACGGTTTCGTAAGTTTTGTGGTTTCTCTCTCTTTCGGTCTCTCTCTCTCTTACTGTCTCGGGTTCTTTCTTTCGGGTCACCCTCCCTTTTTTCTTCGGTTTTCTCTTCTATTTATAGGGGCAGAACTGGTGTGGGGGACCATTGTTAGTGCGCCTTGGAGCGGGTTTCGCGGGTGGCTGGTCGGCCACCACCCGCGACAGCAAGGTGCCGTTTCTTTACTTTCGGCCGGTGGTCGGCCAATGCCTTCGGTCGGCGGTCCCACGGTGTGGGGGCTTCGGGTTGTTCGGTGGAGATGCAAGGGAGAGAGAGGCGGGAAGTTTATTTCAAAAACAAAGCTTTTCCTTCTGTTGCAGGTGCGGGGGAAAGGAAGAAGAAAGGGGAACAGTGCCGTTCAAAACGGCACCGTTCGGTCTTTTTTTTTTTTTTTTTTTTTTTTTATGCATGAAACGCGCCGTTTCATTTAAAAATAAAGGCGCCAGAACATGTTTCGAATCAGTCCTTAATCATCTTTGTTTAATTCAATTTCGTCCCTGCTAATTTCGGTCCGTCCCCATAGTTAGCCGCGTTTTTCACTTTGGTCCTTGGCCTCTGATTTATGCAATTAAGCCCTCAATTGATCAATAAACTTCCAATTTCTTCAATTAAGCCCCTGAAACAATTCCAAACAGCCCCCCTATCTTTGCGCCTTCTCCAAATTGGTCCCTGGTTTCGGATTTTCACAATTAAGTCCCTAATTGGCCCTTAAACTTCAATATTTATGCAATTAAGCCCCCTGATTTGACTTAATAAAATCCTAAAAATTATAATTTGGCCCCAGAACTTAAATTTTCTTCAATTTAAAGCCCAAATTTGACTTAAAAAATCAATTTTTCTTGCAATCAAATCCCCTATAAATCCAATAAAAATCAATTAAACCCATAAACATCCAAATTTGGGCTTCTCTCCTCAAAATTCAAAAATTTCCTTCTCAATAGGGTTCTCATCCTTCAAGAATATATTGTCAAAAATCCAATCTTTGTATCTTTATACTCCTTGACCAATTTTCTGACCATTTTCCGAGCGCTTCTGCCTCTTGTCATTTTTCTAGCCTTCTTTGGCTATTTATTTTATTTTATTTTTGCGGGGACCCAAAAATGGGTTACAACAGATGCCCCCTCTTTATAGAGCTTACGGAGCGAAGGCTTTGCGCAGTAAGTTTTATAAAGATAGTCCCAACTAAACTCCCGAAAACTGATCTAGTCGAAGCTTGATCGATCTGAAACTCTTTCTTTACAACAATCCTCTTCGGCCCTCGGAATCCCATCTGGCAATTCCCTTCAACGAAAATGAAATATGGGGGTCCCTTCTGGCGACCCTTTTTGACAAATATCGAAATGTGAGATCCCTTTTGGCGATCTCCTTTAATCAAACTTAGAATCCCATTTAGGATTCCTATTAACAAACATGAAGTACGAGGTCCCATCCGGCGACCTCCCAAAATAGTGAAACACGAAATCCCTTCTGGTGAATTCAAACAACCTAGAATCCCATCTGGCGATTCCTTTTAACCAACCAAAAGTGTTAGGTCCCATCTGGCGACCTCCACAATGGTGAAACACGAGATCCCTTCTGGCGATCTCAAACAACCTGGAATCCCATCTGGCGATTCCTTTTAACCAACATGAAGTGCGAGGTCCCATCTGGCGACCTCCACAATAGTGAAACACGAGATCCCTTCTGGCGATCTCAAGCAACCTAGAATCCCATCTGGCGATTCCTTTTAACCAACGTGAAGTGTGAGGTCCCATCTGGCGACCTCCATAATAGTGAAACATGAGATCCCTTCTGGCGATCTCAAGCAACCTGGAATCCCATCTGGCGATTCCTTTTAACCAACAAAGTGTGAGGTCCCATCTGGCGACCTCCACAATAGTGAAACACGAGATCCCTTCTGGCGATCTCAAGCAACCTGGAATCCCATCTGGCGATTCCTTTTAAACCAACATGAAATACGAGATCCCATCTGGCGACCTCCAAATAGTGAAACACGAGATCCCTTCTGGCGATCTCAAACAACATGGAATCCCATCTGGCGATTCCCTTTTATTCAAAGCTGAAATATGAAGTCCCTTCTGGCGATCTTCATCGAAAAAAACGAGATCCCTTCTTGCGATCTCTTTTAACCAAACAACTTGGAATCTCATCTGACGATTCCTTTTACCAATTGCTATCGATGTCGTTCTTCCTGCTGGCAGGTCTGAAAAATATTATCTTCTCTTCTTTCTGTTCTAGACTCGACTCAATGATTCTTTCTTCGTCCACAATCTCGTTGGAATGCACTAAGATCTCCTCCTGTAACGATAAAAAAACATACGTGCAATGACTTTATGATTAGATGCAATGCATGCATTCGTACCTGGTTTTTGAAACATAGGCCCCCATCCTCTTTTCTAGTTCATGAGACTTCCTCGTAACATGAGCGTGCTTTTGAAGTCGTATGCCGGATTCATCTCTCGTGTTTGCCTTTTTTTCTTATCATATTCTTGGAGAAAAAGTATTTGACTTTCCTCAAGTAGCCCTTTTCTCAAAATGTAAGACTTGTTCTTGCTTTTATGTCATTGGCTTTTGTCAAATGCTTTAGCTTGGTTTTCAATCTATAGGCTTCCGTAAAAACTTTTCATAAAACATCTTGTATTGCCCCCAGTGTAGAGGTGTGATCCTAGTTTGAGCTTTTATATATAGAGAAGAAATTCGTTCAGTCGATGCTAAACTTTTTTAAATGAGTGAGGAAATGCACTGTTGGGATTAATGCAAAAAATGATTGTTGTGAGATCAATGCACAAAAGGAAAGAAATCAATGGCCAAACTTTGCTTTATTGATTAGGGAACTACATCAAGCGTAATATCTTTTTACAGAGTCAGAATTCACAGGCCGAGCTAGGTCTTCTCCATCCATTCTAGCTAACTTCAACGCTCCTCCTGAGAATGCCTTTGTTACTACATAAGGACCCTCATAATTTGGTGCCATTTGCTTTGATCATCTCCTGGTAATGACAATATTTTCTTCAATACTAGATCCCCTTCTTGAAACAAACGCGGTCTAACCTTCTTATCATACGCCTTAGCCATTCGTTCTGATAAAGTTGGTGATGACATATTGCGGCCATCCTCTTCTCACTGATCAAGTTCAACTGCTCGTATCTCACTCTGGCCCACTCGGCCTCTTTCTATCTCAGAATCTATTAACACTCTTAACGATGGATTTCCACTTCCAAAGGCATCACTGCTTCCATACCGTACACCAAAGAATATGGGGTAGTCCCTGTTGAGGTTCGAACTGCGGTGCGATATGCATGAAGGGCAAATGGTAACATCTCATGCCAATCCTTTATAGGTGACTACCATTTTCTGAACAATCTTTTTGACATTCTTGTTAGCAGCTTCTACCGCCCCCATTCATCTTTGGTCTATATGGCGAAGAATTGGAATGCTTGATTTTCCATTTAGTGCAGAGCTCTATTATCATCTTGCCGTTGAAATTCTGGGCATTATCAGTTTATAATCTGTTCTGGGGACCATACCACATATCAAATCTCTCTCAATAAATTTCTTCACCACTTTTTGTGTCACATGAGCAAATGACCCGGCTTCTACCCATTTTGTGAAGTAGTCAATAGCCACGAGGATAAATCTATGACCATTGCTCGCTTTTGGGTTTACAGGTCCAATCACATCAATTCCCCACATCGCGAAAGGCCATGGAGATGTTAAGTTAAACAGAGGAGCTGGTGGCATATTGACCTTATCACTGTAAATTTGACATTTGTGACATTTTCTGACATAGTCGATACAATCTTTTTCTAGTGTCATCCAAAAATAACCAGCCCTTTGGATTTTCCTTGCCATCATGTGCCCGCTAGCATGGGTGAGCAAATCCCCTCATGGACCTCTCTTAATGCCTTTCTAGCATCTGCCTCATCCAAACACCTTAACAGGTACCATCAAATGATCTTTTATATAAAATCTCTCCATCTAAATAGAAGTCTATAGCCAACCTTCTCAAGGTTTTCTTATCCGTGTTAGAAAATGCCCCACCGGATATTCCTGATTCTGCACAAGATTCTTGATATCGTAATACCAAGGTTGTCCGTCCATCTCTCCTTCAACTAAACAACAGTGCGCTGGATCATTCCTAATATTAA